>NW_014577366.1:232508-235365 GCF_000485595.1 Priapulus caudatus
CGTGCGTGTGTGTGTGCGTCCGTGCGTGTGTGTGTGCGTCCGTGCGTGTGTGTGTGCGTCCGTGCGTGTGTGTGTGTGTGTGCGTCCGTGCGTGTGTGTAGCTGTGTGTATATCCCAGCACGTCTGTTAGCCCGGCGTGCGGCGTGGATGAATGGTCGACAAACAGCGACCGTCGTGTCGCAGCGGCGGCGTCACGGCAATGCAATCATCATCACCACCACGCTGGGCACCGTCCTGCGCGCGGACGGGCGGGAAGGAGGGAGGGAGGGAGGAAATGAGGATGGAGGGAGAGAGGGCTGGGGAGGAAGAATGAGAGGGAGAGAGAGAGGTTGAGGTATGGTGTTAGATGAATGGACGAGGGGAAGGGAGGGAGAGCGGAAAGGAGACAGCGGGAGGGAGCAAATGAGGAGGACGAGGGAGGAAGCACATGGGGAGGGAGAGGGACGGTTGGAGGGGAAAGGGGAGAGGCAGAGTGGGAAGGGGAAGGAAGGAAAGAAGAGAGGGAGGGAGAGGGAGGGAGAGGGAGGGTAGGAGATAGCTCGGGATAATGACCGCGGGGAGGCGTGCAGATGCCCCGCTCTAATTACCGGACTCATGAGCAGTCTGAAATGAGCTGGTTATCGCCATTTAAATATTACAGCTATAGCGAGCAAGGTCGTGTTACCCTACTAGTATCCGATGGTGATGACGACGACGATTATGGTGATGATGATGATGATGATGATGGTGATGACGATGATGATGATGATGAAGATGATGCGGGGGATCGTAGCTTACAATGCGCTGCGTCGGTCCACCGGAGGAACGTGCGACGTATAACGTGCGGTTGTAGATGGTGTGCGTAGAAGGTGTGTGTACGGCGTTGTTTAATTCATAAGGCGCTTGCGCGGGCCTCCTTCGTGTGTGTAACCAGCTGATTAACTCGTGCAGATCGCAGTGGCACGTGTAACTCGTGCACTAATTCATCGATAACCCGGTGCGTTGCCTACTGTTGTATGCGTACAGCGTTCTACGTCGATGTTTGCACCTGCAATTATTATAATGACGTCATACATTGTAGCGCTCGCGCGCGTCTTTCCGTCCCCACAGCGAGACATTAGTGCGTGCGTGTGTGCGTGCGTGTGTGTGTGCACATGTGTGTGCGTGTGTGCATGTGTGTGCGTGTGTGCATGGCATTGTGTGTGATACTGCTGCTGCTGCTGCTGCTCGCCTGCTGCTCATCAGGCCGTGTGTTAATCACGCCTGCATCGCTCTCTGACCTTCGCGTCTGACGTCTCACGGAGAGAGAATCCCTCGCGCCGAGAAACTGCGACGTTCGACGGCCAAGTGACGGAGGGGAGTGGGGGGAACGTAGCGGGGTGCACACGCGCGCGCCCGCGCAAAAAACACGCGGCAAGGCGAGAGCGAGCGCGAAAAAAAGCCGCGGCGCGGTGCGCTCGGGTTGCCGGTATGCGGGCCGACCGACCTAGGGGTGTTGTCGGCAGCCGTGGGCCATAAACCCTGGTCATTCGGCGACGGGGGCTCGCGTTTGTTAGCCAAACGCGAAATTGCTTGCTTATAAAAAGCCGAACAATTTCGGGAGGAAACCTCTTAATCCTGCCTCTTCAGTTTCGCTCCCACAGCCGGATAACCGCGGTCATGTTTAGACTGTTAGGCGAAATGAGTACCAAATGGCCGGGGCATCTTCCCGCGGGCTGCTGCCGCACGGGATAATTTTAACTCTTTCGCCACTGCCAGATGTTTCATCGCCGCGTTTTTTGTTGGCGGCTATAAATGAAGCTGGCTTCCTCGGGGACGTGCCCGGCCATATGCATTAAAATTCCTTCTTCTCCCCTTCTCTAATACCTCCCTTCGTCTCCTTCGCTGTTTGGGACCTTTTAGCTTTTTACCATTTAGCGGCGCGCGTCCCCGAGAGAGGTCTCTGCCGTAGCGACACAAAGAACGGCGCTTACAGCGTGCCCGTGCTCATTAACGTCACTCACGCTGCACGCACGCACGCTCGCATGCACGCACGCACGCACGCGCGCGCACGCACGAAGCGCGTATATGTATACGTATATACGTACATACACTTACGCTTACGCATCGAAACATGATTGCACGCGCACCCGTGCACACGCACGCAAGCGCGGTAATGATACCACAGTGTCCGTAGCCACGCGTTCGAAAACAGCGTGGTAATTATTTAGGTCGCGGCCGTATAAAGCTATTAAAATTAATTTACCAGCAGCGCCGGGCAATTTTAATGTCTCTGGGAAATTCAACCTGCCGAAATCGCCTATGAACACAAACCACACAGGGAACGACTAGTGATGTGGGGCTGAGATTTCTAATTCGGACGAGGGGAAGACGAACAGAGGGAGGGAGGGGTGGAGGGAACGCGAGCGTGTGCGCGAAAGAGATAGGGGAGATAGCGAAAGACACACGGAGAGGGAGATGGGGTATAGAAAGGGGAGGGGAAGGAGAGAGAGAGAAAGGAAGAGAGAGAGAGCGCGAGAGGGAGAGAGAGGAATATAAAACCAGCGTGAGCGAGACCGTGGTGCGCCGAGCAGCAACAGCTATCGCACATAGCTCTTTGTCGAGCATCTCTTTTGTGAGCGGGTGTGGCGCTTTGTGCCTCAGCGTCGGCAGCAGACTAAATTACGCTGACCTTTGTCGGGTAGACTGACCGACCGGCGCGCAGCGGTGGGCCGTGTCAGGCGTGGCCACAGACGTCTACGTGGCGCGAGCAAGCACCTGCTGCCTCAGCGGTATCACACCACCCCACCACCACCACCTCTCCACACCACATCCCACCTCTCCATACTACTCACCCATCCACACCTGTCCCCCCCCCTCGCGTGCGTGCGTGCGTGAG
>NW_014577366.1:237386-237753 GCF_000485595.1 Priapulus caudatus
AGAGAGAGAGAGAGAGAGAGAGAGAGAGAGAGAGAGAGAGAGAGAGAGAGAGAGAAGAGACGGGGTGTGGGAAGGCGTAGCTTGTTGTCGTCTCGGCGACGATGCTGATCACGTGACCGCCTCACGCCGGCCAGACGTCGATGAACGTCGGCTGGTCACGTGGGTGTGTAGTGGCTCACGCGAGTTCGCGCGTGCTTAGTTACACGGGACTCACGCGGGCTTACACGGGACTCACGCGTGCTCACGCAGGGCTCACGCGTGCTTACACAGGGCTCACGCGTGCTCACGCGTGCTCACGCGTGCTTACACGGGACTCACGCTTGCTCACGCAGGACTCACGCGTGCTTACACAGGGCTCACGCGTGCT
>NW_014577366.1:237768-251543 GCF_000485595.1 Priapulus caudatus
GGATGAGGACAGAGGGGGAGAGAGAGAGAGGAGAGAGGGAGAGGGAGAGAGAGAGAGACAGGGCAGACGCGCTGGATGAGGACAGAGGGGGAGAGAGAGAGAGGAGAGAGGGAGGGAGAGAGAGAGAGAGGAGAGAGGGAGGGAGAGAGAGAGAGAGAGAGGAGAGAGGGAGAGGGAGAGAGAGAGAGACAGGGCAGACGCGCTGGATGAGGACAGAGGGGGAGAGGGAGAGAGAGAGGAGAGAGGGAGGGAGAGAGAGACAGACAGATGCGCTGGATGCTGCAGGGCGGGGGCAAGAGTGCTAGCCTCCGCCTCCTCCGCCGCCGTGCCACGCGAGCCCATGTTTGCCTGCTTGACAAGCCCACATCAATATCATTGATAGTCTGGCATGCAGGCAGGCATGCAGGCAGGCAGGCAGGCAGGCAGGCGCACCAGGCAGGTCTCCTGATGCCCGCATCGTGTGGGCTGCGCCATTATCACTGCGCGTGTACGTGTGCGTGTGGCTGCGTGTGTGCTTTTAACTCTTTCCCCCGCTAACGCTGCATTAACATGGGTTGATGTGCCCGGCGACTTGGCCGTAATTGTGTGCGCGCCCGCCAGGGAATAGCGCTAACAACGTCGCACGAGCGTATACTCTCTGCATACAAATAGAAAGACATAATCCCCGGGCCTACAGTTTACGGTCCGGTATTGATGCGATTATTAAAAGAAATGGGTCATGTATGTTTTGCATCTGCATGCCCGGCGACTGCGTGGGAGCTGGACAGTTCGTTAGGGCATCTCTCTCCCCCTTTCTCTCTCTTCTCTCTCGTTCCTCCTCTCTCCCCTCTCCCTCTGTCTCTCTCTGTGCGATAGTCTTAAGATATTTTTCGCAAAAGCGCGCGCACCTCTTACCTACGCATAGAAAAAACGTCTCGAGGAAAAAAACGCTAGCGTGTGTGCGTGCACATCTTGGTTTGCATCGTTGAAGTAGATGAAACGTGTTTCGCGGGTATTCGACAGTCGTTATCGTTGCCGCGTAAAAAATGCAATTAGGCTTCTTTTAATTACCGATTCGTCAATCAGCAGTGAAAATAATTGCGAAAACCATCTATTTGTCGGATCTGAAACCACCTGTCGACCGGTTGTAGTTGCGGAAATGATGTATAATCAGTGCATCAGTAGCTTATATCCTTCGAATGTCTTCATGAACTTCGATAATTTATGAACGGCAAAATCGTTTTTTTATTATTATCGAAATCACGAGCTATAATATTGTCATAATATAAACTGATGACCATATGAAGAAGGCGTGTTGAGCGAGTGCTACGCAAATATGCTGTCGACGTATGTTGGTTGAATTATCCACCACCAGGGGACTCGCTGCACGCGTGCCTCCTTACTCCAGCAAGGTTTATTTCTAAAAAGAGAGAGAAAATCCATGTTGTCTCGGAGTGTGTATCGCTTCGGTTACGGAGATGTTATACGTGAAGTGCATAAATGTGCAGATTTTTCGCATTTTGCTAATGGAATTTGTTCGCGCCGGTCGCGAAAGACGCTAGTCGTTCAGTATATGTTCGACGGCAGACACTCGTTTCCTCAAATATTTAAATATTTATACAGTAAATAATCGCGATATCAACTGTATTTATCTAGTTTATTAGGAAAAATAAGCAGACGCGGGAGGCATGGCGGCGAAGCAAGAGAGAGGGTGGAGGGGAGATAGATAGATATAGTGAGAGACGGAGAGAGGGAAGGAGAGAGGGTGGAGGGGAGATAGACAGATATAGTGAGAGACGGAGAGAGAGTGGGTGGGGGATAGAGAGAGAGTGAGAGAGGGTGGGTGGGGGATAGAGAGAGAGTGAGAGAGCGTGAGAGAGAAAAAAGTGACGTCACGAACACGCGATTACATCTGATTGGTTATAACGCAAACCACGTGATAAAATATGCAAATTATCTCCTGTACCGGCCTGAATATAGACAAACCCCCCATGCCGACCGCACGCGGGCGGCACCCTGGCGGTGAACTCGCTGCTTAGTAGTGCTGCACCCAGACTTTCATAACCCGCGTAGCGTATGTTAACTAGCCTATGTAGTGCATTACCAAGAGCACATGGACTGTCTAGGAGTGGATGGGCTCTTGATATGACCCATGTAGTGACAAGTGGTGACTACGTAGTGAATGATCCAATCTATAGCCAAGCCAGAGGCTAGTCTGGGCCCCTGTAGAGGTTGGACTAGAATCCAGGCTAGGTAGTTGATCTAGGGCCTAGGTATCGGCTGGTTTAGGGCCCAGGTAGTAGTTGGTCTAGCGTCCAGGTAGGGGCTTGTTAGGCCCCTGTAAAGGTTGGTCTTGGGTCCATTCGAAGTTAGTCTAGTGCCATGGTAGAGGTTGTTCCAGGGCCTAGGACTCATTTAACTCTTAGTCTATAGTGTACATATCTGACCTGGACGCCAGGTAGCGTGGTTTAACTCGTTTCTCGTTAGTCTTCGCATCGATCACTCGGCGTGAGGTGAATGAATGACAAGCGACTATGTAGACGGTGTCAGATAGTACACGCACATGTCGCATCTCCTCTCCCGACGAGACCGCCAGCGAACGAGTTCACAGTTTACCTGTACATTGACCTGTAATTAGATGGAACCTATCAAGATCGCGAAGATGTAGCCGTAACTTCCCCAACCCGTTTCGCGAGCTGGTTATTTATTCAGACTCGTTGCTGCTTGTTGTTGTTGTTGTTGTTGTTATTGTTGTTGCGTGGATCCGCGAGCGGCGTGCGTGCGCAGCGAAACAACTAACTAGTCAATATTCGACGCCGACGGATACTAACGACCTCCCCCTCCCCCTGAAACCAACAATCTCCCACCGCACGATGGTGAAGTCACTTTACAGGTGATGAGCTTCCCTTACAGAGGCAGATAATTAGGTTTAAGACAAGAGGTGGCTCATTCTCGGGCTAACGCTCCATTAGGAGTGTTCCCAACTTTGATATAATTAATGATTAATGATTGATAATCCTAACCCTAACCCTAACCGTGACCCTAACCTAAATGACATTATACCACAAACTAATATATGACCATGACCATATATATGTAGCGACGCTGCGCCCTGTACCCTGTTTATCTAACCTACCTCACCTACCACACCTAAGTAACCGTAGCGCGAGGTTACATATATATGTTATTATGACCATTAATGACATTAAAGTTGGGAACACTCCTAATGGAGTATCACCCCATTCTGGTGTCATGATGTCGAGTGTATCGTCGTTCCCACGTCGGTCGTAGCGTATAGTCGCAAGTGGTCGTCGATTAATTATTACTTGTGGAATGTCGTGCGGGAGAAATGCCGACACTTTTGTCTTTGTCACGCGAAACTCAGCGACGTCGTCGGCGCGGAGATCTTTGCCGACGTTTTTGACGACGGTGTTAGGTGTTCTGCTATTAGTGGGGGCGGCGTACGCACACGCTCACTCACGTCGATGTAGCTAAGCAGCAGCGGCACAATGTCTGTCAACGTTTGTCACTCATTTCCCCCACAATAATTGTTCAGTGCGCGCAGCCGGTGGTGGTGGAGAGGAGGAGTAGGAGGAGGAGGCGGGAGAGGAGGAAGAGGATGAGGAGAAGGAGGCGGCGGGTGAGGAGGAGGAGGAGGAGGAGGGATATATAGCGTAGTGTAATATTCGGTTTTTAACAGTTTTTACTATTTGCGATTCATTCCACCACGAGTCATATCAAACTACTAGTTCGAAAATGCATTCAGAAGGTCGTCGTCATCGTCATCGTCGTCGTCGTCGTCGTCGTCGTCGTCGTCGTCGTCGTCGTCGTCGTATTTTTTGCCTTCGCAAACGAAATTCGGGGAGCCCGCGCGAGCAGCATTCGCATTGTTTCGCCGGCGAGCATTTTCGCATTACGCAGCGAGCTGCTACCTGAGAGAGATCACGCCTCGATTCAAGAGTGGAGTTAATAGCGGCGGACAATGCATTGCTATTGTATCAGGTTAAAGACAGTTTTACAGGTTCTTTCCGTCTGGCTTACCTATGTGACGTTAGCGCTGCTGATTAAGTAATTCCTCGTGAACAAAAGATCGCGCCCTTTCTCCGCACAATGATGCGCGCGAGATCTAATCACCTGAGTCATAGCGATCACAATTAACATTAGACACCACAGCGCGGGCCCACACCACTGTTGAACCACGCCGAGGGGTCGTCGGTGGGACGGCGGCGGGACGGTAGGGTTGTGGAGTTAGGTGGCGGTAGCAGCACGGCTGGTGGTGCGATGGCTTCTTTCTTACATTTTGTATGGATTCTCCCTCCTCCGCCTCTTCCTCCTCGTCCTCATTTTTCTTTCCCTCCTGTTTCTCCACCTACTCTTCTTCATACTCCTCCTCCGTTTTCTCCTCCTCTTCCTTGTCATACTCTTCTGCCTTTTCCTACATCTACTTCTCCCCATTCTTCTCTAACTCTCTCGACTCCTCTTTCTCCCCCTCCTCTTTTTCCTTTTCCTCCTCCTACTCTTTCTACTTTTCTACCTCCCCCTCCTACTCTGCCTCCTCCTGCTCCTCCTGCTCCTCCTGCTCCTCCTCTTCATCCTCCCGCTCCTTCCTGGATTTTCTCCTTTACTCGCGTTGCGAACGTGCGACGTGCGCGTGCATCTGCATTCAGCGAGCGATGCTCGGTTATTTGTTTTTACTGTTTACGTACGCGAGTTACGCGAACAGCGCAACGCACACGCACGCACGCACGCACACGCACGCACGCATAGTCGTGTGAAGACCTCTGTTGCTCGTAGCCCGTGTACTGTCCGGCGGCCCGTGTATCGTTCACAGCCGTGCGCTGAATACATTTTGTCGTGTTGCTTGCTGACGGCCATACTTGATTACCAGTTCTTGTCCTGCGGCTTGCCACTGCTGCTATACGCCTTGTTGTCGTCTGCTCTTCGCCCAGAATTTCTTATTTTAGACTTTCTTTAGAGCGCGTCTGCGCTGCATCGTCCCTTCTCATCCCGGTTCTATTCGGGTTTAGGGGATACGCTCTAGGTCGCAGAGCGGTCTCTCATATCTTGGTGCCGAATCTGTTTCGAGGGGATCCGTTCTAGGCTCGCAGGTGTCACTCCCGTTCTTGCTGACCAATCGCCGCAGTAGACTGACACCAAATCTCCGTGCGGCAGCGCCCGCTAGGTTGATGCAACGCGGTTGGTGATGTTGACGACGACTTGAGGCGTCAGTCTAATACTGTGCGTCGCAAGGTGGACGACTATCGTCCCTTTGTGGGTATCTTATTTAATTTACAATGTCTCGCTCTCGCCAGCCGCCTCGCTCGCACGCCGTTATAATCGCGCGCGCCTTTTATGCGGCGTGTAATCATTCTGATTAGAAATTAATCGTATCGGGGGATTTCACCACGGCGACTGATCCTTTCTCCGCGAGTGTGTGACGAACGAGTGCAGTGTATCCGTCTGTCATGACAACGTGGACATGTATGGGCGATCCGAGCCACCCGTTCCACCTGCCCGCAGTACGGTGTTACTGTATTACCACCCGTCCAGCCACCCACCCACAGCCGGCAGCGACGTCCGAGTGGGGAGAGAATGGAGGGCATGTCACACGGGTGTCATATAATATTTATACCAGCGCGAGCGTGTCTGCAGCTTCGTCCGTTTCGGGTGCGTGATGGTGTGTTAGGTATTTTAGGGGATTCAGGTGTGTAGAAGTGTGTTAGGTGTTTTAGGTGTTTCATGTGTCTCGGGTGTGTGGTGGTATGTTGGGTGTTTTGGGCGTTTCGTATGTCTCGGGTGTGTAGTGGTGTTTTAGGTGTTTCATATGTTTCGGGTGCTTCATGTGTGTTAGATGTGTTAGTTGTTTCAACTGTGTCAGGGTGTGTTAGGCGTTTCAAGTGTGTCGGGGTGTGCTAGGTGTCTCGCACGTGTCATATGTATCGGGGGCGTGTAAGGTGTTTTAAGCGCCACACGGTGACTAATGTGTTGCAAGTGTTTCGGGACGTGTTAGGCGTTTATTCGCCGCAGCAACAACAACAACAACGCGACGTCGCAGCGGCGGTGGTCAGGCACCTACGCAATGTCCTCATGTGGCATGATCAGGTGTGCAGGCAGTTTCGAGCTTTTATTGTCATCACTAGCTATAGCGGTGCGCACTGTGTTAGGATTCCGTACGGACGCCCGTCGCTCAATCTTGTTCTCTAACCGTAGAGTGAAGCTGCGCGCATGCATGGCCGCCGCTCGCAACTCTATACCCTTGTGTGCGTGTGTGTGGAGGGGAAGGGCTATTGGTCGCCCACTGTTGTTGTCGCTGCGTTTTACCCGTACGGAGGCGGGGGCAGATATTACGTAATGCATGCATGCAGCCATAGGTCGCTGCCACCCGTCCGTCGAGTGGTCGCGCATGCGCGCGCGCAGCCGCGGTGGCGAGAGATGAACCCGTAGAGTGGAGCACATGTGGGCGACCCCCCCCCCTCCCGCCCGCTCGCCCGCCGGCCCGCCCGCCTGATGATGAGTCATCATCATCGTCGGCTCATCGCATCTGATAACCGACAACTTCTCTCCTGTACTTTGAGCGCAATCGCTCGCGCGCGCGCGCGCGGCGGTTTGGTCAGGATGTTGTTTGATTAATAATATCCAGTTTTTCACGCGCGATGTGCGCGTTGGTTAGAACTTGTCCACAGAACGGAGGAGTGAAGTGGAGGAGGGGGTGGGGGAGAGCGGTGGACCGCGACTGTGGTGGGAGAGAAGATAGGGGGGAGGGAGGTTGCCGTGGAGGCGACGGAGGGTGAAGATAATAGAGGACTGGTGTAACCAGTCCGTTTTGTAACGAGTGCATATTGCGAATTCGAATTGTATTTACCGGTCCGTTTCGTTTACGTGTCCGTTGGTTCGAGTTACAATTATCTGTCCGTTGGTTCGAATTATAATTACCTGCCCGTTGATTCTAATTATAGTTACTTGTCCGTTGGTTCGAATTAAAGTTATCTGTCCGTTGGTTCGAATTTTGATTACCTTGCCATTTCGTTTACCTGTTCGTTTAGCTTACTTGTCCAAATCATGTTTACCTGTCCGTTGATTCAAATTGTATTTATCCGCTCGTATTTTGTTTACCGGTTATATTTTGCCTATACTAGTCCGTTTTGTTTAATGGTTACCTGTGTTATTGTTTACTCACGCGTGCTTACACGGGACTCACGCTTGCTCACGCAGGACTCACGCGTGCTTCGAATCGTTTAGAATGTAATGCCAGTATAGCTACGCAAATCTCATGTGACAGAGGTTTCTTCGGAAAGGCTTTCTACCATCTTGCGCTTCGTTAGTTGGCACTGACTGACTGATCATGGCTGACTGGCTGGCTGGCTGGCTGCTCCTGCTGTTATTTGTGGCTACACGACGGTTGGCAGTCAGCAAGTCACGCAACCGGTAAACAGATATCGTTGAATGCAGATGTTTGCGATGGATTCAGTGTAAAATATACGGAATTCGCGTGTAGGAATCAGGGTAAAGGTTGCGTTATTCACACGCCGGATGCATTGTAAAGAATACCGAATTAAGCTTGCTAGATTCGCGGTGAAGTATAATGAATTCACGCGCTACATTCGAGGTGAATATATACGGCATTCACACACAAGATTCAATATGAGGTACAACGAATTCACATAATAAATTTGTCGTGAAATTCGCCCCATGGATTCAGTGGAAAATATTCCAATTTTTCCACGCTACACTCAATGTGGAACATAACGAATGCATCAGCTGGATTCTGTGCGAAACATAATAAATTCGCCAGCTCGATTCAAGGTAGAACACACAATCGAATTCACACGCTCGTTTAGCTGAGGCAGGTCTGAGATGAGAGGTGCCACACAGACGCATGCGAACGTTTTGCGAGGTTGATAGGAGGGCGGGGCTAGAGACGGTGGCCATTGTAAAACCTGACTGCTCGCACATCAACGCGAGTAAATTCGCCGGGCCGCTAGTGCTAACACCAGCTGAGTTTACACGTGCTGTGTGATATGCTCTGACAACCCAACGAACGGTGCTCGCGCGCGTGATTGCATTTATCGTTCGCACGGCATCTATATCGCACGCACGCACACACGCACGCATGCACGCACGCACGCACGAACGAACGCATGCAAGCACACGAACGCACGCATGCAAGCACACGCACGCATGCAGCCGCAGTCGCGCAGGTGACGGTGGAAGCAAGGTGTGGGCGCGATGTTCTAATGGCTACGCAATTTCAACGCCATTATTTTGCGTGCGCGCGTGTGTGCGTGTGCGTGCGTGCGCGAGCGGGCGGGCGTGTGTGACGGGGGAGAGCGGGAGCGAGGAAAATAGGTAGAGAGAGGGGGAGAGAGATAGGTAGAAACATGGATAGAGAAAGAGACAGGACAGAGGGGGAGAGAGAGAGGAGAGAGGGAGAGAGAGAGAGACAGACAGACGCGCTGGATGAGGACAGAGGGGGAGAGAGAGAGAGAGAGGAGAGAGGGAGAGAGAGAGAGAGAGAGAATGGGGTGAGGGTAAGGGGGTTAGACACGGAACGTGGGGTGAGGGTAAGGGGGTTAGACATGGAACGTGATGTGAGGGTAAGGGGGTTGGGCATGGGACGTGGGTGAGGGTAAGGGGGCGGGGCATGGAACGTGGGGTGAGGGTAAGGGGTTGGGCATGGGACGTGGGGTGAGGGTAAGGGGTTAGGCATGGAACGTGGCGTGAGGGTAAGGGGTTAGGCATGGAACGTGGGGTGAGGGTAAGGGGTGGGGCATGGGACGTGGGGTGAGGGTAAGGGGTGGGGTAAGGGGTAGCGGGTGGGTCGTTGGACGTCGGGTGCCGGGTAGGGTTGGGTCATTGGACGTGGAAGAGGGGGGAGGTAGGGGGTTGGAACGTGAAGCAGGAATAGGGGGTGGTGGAGGAAGGAGGAGTGGGAGAGCGTCCATCCCCATGTGTGCTGTAGGGATCTTGGAGGTAGAAAAGGGGCAATACAAGCGGGATAGCCAGGGGAGAGCAGGGGAGGAGTGGACAGAATGGGGGAAGGTGGTACAGGAGAGGGCATGGCAATACAAGATGGCATGGCATAATAATAAGAGATGGCATAAGAGATGGCATAAGAGATGGCAATAAGATGGCAATAAGATGGCAATAAGAGATGGCATGGCATACAAGGAAGAGAAATGTGTGGCAAGAGAGGGGCAGCGGTCGAGAAGGACGGGTAGGGGAGCGCAGAGCAGGAGAGAAGAGGGCAGTGCAGGGGAGGGAAGGGGGGCAGGGACGGGAATGGCAGACGCGAGCAGAGGAGGGGAGGGAAAGGCGGGAAGGGCAATGCAAGACATGCAGGGGAAGGTAGAGGAAGGCAGGAGAGGGTGTGATAGCGGTGGGCAAAGGAGGGCAGAGGAGAAGAGGGTAGGGGAGGGGAAGCGAAAAGCAGGAGGGGAGAGGAGAGAGCAGGAGAGGGGAGGGGAGAGCAGGAGAGGGGAGGGGAGAGCAGGAGAGGGGAAGGGAAAAGCAAGAGAGGGGAGAGGAGAGAGCAGGAGAGGGGAGGGGAGAGCAGGAGAGGGGAAGGGAAAAGCAAATGGTTACCTGTGTTATTGTTTAATGGTTACCTGTGTTATTGTTTAATGGTTACCTGTGTTATTGTTTAATGGTTACCTGTGTTATTGTTTAATGTTTACCTGTGTTATTGTTTACCTATGTTAATTGTGTTTACTGCTCCGGACTTCGTTTACTGGTCCGTACTGTGTCTACTCCTCACTCATCATCGTTTGCCTCCTCCTCCTCCTCCTCCTCCCATCCTTCTCTTACTCCTCCTCCCCTCCCCCTCTTTCTCGTCATCCTGCTAATACCGCTCCTCTGTCTCCTCCTCCCCCTAATTACCTTTCTCCTCTCCTCCTCCTTTCTCCGCCTCTCTCTCTCTCTCTCTCTCTCTCTCCGCCTCCCCTCCTGCTCCTCCTGCTTCGCTCATGTACGTAATCGGACCAAATTATGCAACACGCCATTGTGATTTCCATGCGCGGCAGCCTACGTACGTACGTACGTACGTACGTACGCACATAGGGCGGCTAGCGCGCTTGCGGCAGCGGCGGCGATTCGTGCACGGGGTGAGAGAGTGCACGGCAGGCATAGCATGGCATGGGCGAGCAGCCATGTCTGATTTGCATATTTACCGTCGTGATTATTATCAAGCGTCGCATAAAAAGACAAACAGGTTTACGAGCTGTCGACGATGGTAGCGGCGGCGGCGGCGGTAACGTGGCTGGGGTCAGGAACCGTCACAGCGGTGAATGCGTGTACGTACGGCCGTGCGCGCGTTGATGGCGGCAGCGGCGGCGGCGGCGGCAGCGGCGGCGGTTTATATCTGACGGGTCGCGCTGCTGCTGCTGCTGCTGCTGCGGCGGCGGCGGCGGGGACGGTGGCGGCTGGCATGGCAGTGCAAACTTTAAACCGCTGCGCGAAAGGGTTAACGCCCATTATTCGGCGCGGTTTGTTTGCAAGACCAGAGGTCACGGCGGCGGCGGTATTAATATCGGGTGCGATCAGCCAGCGCCCCGCCGAACAAAGAGGCGAGTGTAATCGCGCGGCTGCCCGCCGGCCCCCGCCACCCGCTGGACGCGTTTGTTACCGGTGGGTGGGGGCAGGGAGGAGGAGGGGGTTGGGGTTGGGGTTGTAAATCGGTCGATCGTTCATTTCTCTGTTCTTCCATAACATTTCGTCTAGTAGTGCGCCCCACTTTCTTCCACCGCCCGGGTATGATATCGGGTGGGTGGGGTGAGTGGTGTGGGTGGGTGGTTGTGATCTACGTCGCGCGGTCACTGTCCTAGTGGCTCCCTTCCTCCTCCTCCTCCTCCTCCTACTCCTTCTCCCCTCCCTCCTCCTCCTCCTCCTCCTCCTCCTCCTCCTCCTCCTCCTCGTGGGTGTGTATGCGATGGATGTGCAATTTGTATGGGTCCTTCCCCTCTCGCATCACCCCCAACACCTCACCACCTTCTTATCATTTTTCTGCTGCTGCTGCCGCCACGTCGGCGAGCTGTTTCCGTGATGCTGATGATTGCTTACAGTCCGGGGGCCGGTGGCGGTGGCGGTGGCGGCTGTAGGGAGATTGAGGGGGAGAGGGAGAGAGAGGCGGGATGGAGGGAGAGAGAGAGATGGAGAGGGAGAGAGAGAGCGAGCGATAGCGAGAGAGGGGGGAGATGGAGAGAGTGAGAAAAATAGCTGTAGTGGTTGTCAGTGCGATTATGGTCAATACGTTTCGCCGACAATGCGCAGCGACATTGGTAGTCCGCTCGTGTTCCTGTCCGCTGTGTTCGTGGTGTGAAGAGTGGTTTTTTTACGAGATGTAGATGTAGAGATCGTAAGCTGTCCGACTGCAGGGAGTGAGAAAGAGAGGGCGCGCTGAGATAGCGAGAGAGGGGACAGATGGCAATGGTCGCATGGCAAATATCGCTTTAGATCGAAGGTATACATTAATATACGCAGAGACCCAACACGACGGGGAATCATCGCTCAAATTGATCTTTGCCGTCTGAAATCGATATCGTACTTTACCTACTCTCTCTCTCTCTCTCTCTCTCTCTCTCTCGAATTGACTCGTGCTCGCTTGTTTGTTGTTGTTGTGTTTGTTTGTTGTTGCGTGCATCCGCGAGCGCGGCGTACGTGGCGCAGCGAAACAACGTAACTAGTCATATTCGATCGCCGCCATTCTGAGCGGATATGCTAAACTACCTCTCCCTCCCCCTGAAACCGAACAATCTCTCTCCAGCCGCATCGATGGTGAAGTCATCTTTAATCAGGTGATTGAGGTGCTTGCCGCATTACAGAGGCCAGTATAATTATGGTTTGAGTACAAAGGTGTGCTCATTTCTCGGGTGCTAACGCTACCATAGGGAGTGTTCCCCTAACTTTGATATAATTATATTGATATGATTGATAATCCTATACCTAACCCTATACCCGTGACCCTATAGCCTAAATGACATTTATATTCCCCAAACTTAATCATAGACCAATGCCGCTTTATATATGTAGCGACGTCTGCGCATCCTGTACCTCCTGTTTATCTTAATCTCTACTCACCTACCATCAACCTTAAGTACCGTAGCTGCGCAGTTATCATATATATGTTATTGATGTACCATTAATGACATTAAAGTAGGGAACACATCCTAATGGGAGTATGCACGCCCAGCATTCTGGTGTCAATGATGTCGAGTGTATCGCATCGTTCCCAACCGTCGGTCGTAGGCGTATAGTCGCGACGTGGCTCGTTGCATTAATTATTACTTGTGAATGTCGTCGCGGGAGAAATGCCGACAGGCTTGTTGTTTTGTCACGCGAAACATCCAGCGACGTCGTCGGCGGCGGAAGATGCTTTGCCGACGTTTATTGACGAGCGTGTTAGGTTGGTTCTGCTAATATGGGGCGGCGTACGCACACGCTCACATTCACGTCGATATTAGCTAAGCAGCAGCGCACAATGTCTGTCAACGTTTGTCAGCAATCTTCCCCAGCAATAATTGTTCAGTGGCGCGCAGGCGCGTGGTGTGAGACGGAGGAGTAGGAGGAGGACGGCGGGAGAGGACGCGAAAGGATGGAGAAGAAGGAGGCGGGCGAGTGAGGAGAGGAACGATGGGGAGGAAAGAGCGAGGAGGAGGAGGAGCGAGGAGGAAGGAAGAGGAGGAGGAGGAGGAGAAGGAGGAGGAGGAGGGGGAGGCGGCGGAGGAAATGAGAAGTAGGGTCGAAGAAGAATAACGAGGGGATAAGTAGGGGAAGAAGGGGCAGTAAAGGGGAAGAGCGAGGGGAAGAAGGAGAGAGAAGAGGAAGGGCCGAAGTAGGGGGGAGGAACCGGAGAGGAGGAGGAGGAGGAGGAGGAGTAATAGAAGAAGGACGGTTGAGAAGTGGGAGGAGTAAGAGAAGGAGGAAAGAAGAGGAGTAGGAGGAGTAAGAGAAGAAGGACGGATGAGAAGTGGGAGGAGTAAGAGAAGGAGGCGGGTGAGTTCAGACGAGCACAGATGTAGCTGCGGTGATTGGATACCACAGGGGGCGGGCTGCACTCATACCACTCGCTGTATATGGCCAGCCCATAAGTTAGTCTCAATGCACCCTTAAGTGGGTGGACTGAACCTGGGGGGCGGGCACGTGCACCAGCCAAATTTAGGCACCTGTCTGGGCCGCTGGTGTCGTCTCCTAGCATGTGCATGTGGCTTGCCCCCAGCCCCCCTTCTCCAAATGTAACAACGCGGACCTGTTCATAGTTGCTCGGTGAAATTACTGACATATAATGCAGACACGCGTGTACTATGTCGGTAAGGTACTTGGGAGAGTAGTCCTGCACTGTGGAGAGGTGAGATGGAGATGCGTGCGAGCATCGTCAGAAAAATACCACATCGCAATGGTAACTGAAAGAATAAGCAGCAATGTGCTATTATGGTAAAGTTTCCTAGCTGACAGCCTTACACTGTGCTATACCGTTAAGGTATCTGAGCGAATACTAGTCGGCGATGCACTTACTATACAGTATATATAACAAATATCTATAGTGTCAAATGCCCGGTGACAGCTGGATGTATCGTAGGGTGGGCGTGCATGCGTGCGTGTTCGGTGCACACATTTCCTCTGTTGGCGGCTATATTATAGTCAAGTGGCTAGGCCAGTCTGTCCGCATTCCTGGGTATCGTTGAGCCAATCGTGTTAATGGGGGCCGCGTGCTTTGTTGCACGTACAGCAAGCGCGCGCATGCACCACACACACGACACACAACCACACACAGCACACAACACACACACACACACACGGACTCA
>NW_014577366.1:251645-257560 GCF_000485595.1 Priapulus caudatus
TCTCTCTGTCTCTCTTCTCTCTCTCTCTCTCTCTCTCTCTCTCTCTCCTCTCTCTCTCTCTGTCTCTCTTTCTCTCTCTCTCTCTCTCTCTCTCTCTCTCTCTTATCTCTCTCCCTCTCTCTTCTCTCGCTATCTCTCTCTCTTCTCTCTTCTACTCTCTCTCTCTCTCTCGTCTCTCTCTCTTCTACTGCTCTCGCTCTACGCCTCTCTCTCTCTCTCTCTCTCTCTCTCTCTCTCTCTCCTCCCTCTCTCTTTCTCTCTCTCTCTCTCTCTTCTCTCTTGTCCTCTCTTTCTCTCTATTTTCTCTCTCTCTCTCTCTCTCTCTCTCTCTCTCCCTTATCTCTCTCTCTCTCTCCTCGGCTCTCTCCTCTCTCTCCTCTCTTCTCTCTCGCTCGCTCTCTCTCTCGCTCGCTCTCTCTCTCTCTCTCTCTCGTTCTCTTTCTCTTCTCTCTCTCTCGTTTCTCTATCCCTGCTCCTCTTCTCTCTCTTCTCTCTCTCTTCTCTCTCTCTCTCTCTCTCTCTCTCTCTCTCTTCTCTCTTTCTCTCGTCTCTTGCGCTCTCTACTCTCTTCTTGCTCTCGCTTCTCTCTCTCTCTCTCTTCTTTCTTTCTCTCTTACACGCACGCCACCGCACGCACGCACGCACGCACTGCACGCAGCTCGCACCGAGTCATTCGTGGATTTAAAATTAAAAGTTGTGGCTGTTTTTGGCGCGCGGCCGCGGCAGCCAACTGCGTTCTGCTGCTACGCGGAGTGAAGGTTACGTACGTTATTGACGATGTAAAGCAAATGTGGAATTTGAGTGCATGCGGATTATAGCGAGCGAGCAAGCAAGCGAGAGAAAGAAAAAGAAAAGGCGAGACAGCAGAATGTGAGACGCGAGAGAAGAGAAAGAGAGATGAGCGGGTCGAGGCGAGAGAGATAGAGAGAGTAGAGAGAGAGAGAGACTGAGAGAGCGAGAGAGGATTGCAGGAGAGATGCGCGCAAGAGAGAGAGAGTGGCGAGAGAGAGAGAGTGTAATGAGAGTATGTAGAGAGAGGAGCAGTGAGAGAGCGCGCGCGCGCGCCGGCTGGCTGTGTATGTGTTTTGCGTAACAGCACGAATCGTATGAAGGGTGATCACTCGCTCGCAGCGAGCGCGGCTAGGCGTCCCTCCCTGCCTGGCAGCTGAATGACTGACTGCCTCTGCAGGTGGCGCACCGCGTCCGCATGATATGTCACGCCGGTTTACGCATTCTTCTGTCTTTCTTCTTTCTTCATCTACTACTCCCTCGCCCGTCTCTTCGGCGTGGCCCGTGGATTTCAGGCTATTAGCCGTATATTGCGAGCGAGTATAATGGCGCTGGACCTGGCATGCCGACTCGCACGCGGGGGCGGGCACCCTGGCGTGAACTCGTCTGCTTCAGTCAGTCTGCACCCGCACTTTATTAACCGGCGGTAGCGTATGGTTAACTAGCCCCCGGATGTAGTGCATTACCAAGTAAGCAACATGGACTGCTCTAGGGTGGATGCGGCCTTGATATGACAGAGAGCTAATAATAACTGCCCTAATAATTATTAGGCTCTTTGCATATCACCCCATGAGTGCACAAGTGGTGACTCACGTATGTGAATGATCCAATTCTATAGCCAAAGCCAGAGTTGCTAGTCTGGGCCTCTGTAGAGGTTGGATAGAATCCAGGTATGCGTAGTGATCTAGGCCTAGGTATACGGCTGGTTTAGGGCCCAGTGTAGTTGTCTAGCGTCCACGGTAGGGGTCCTTTGTTAGGCCCTGTACCACCCGGTGTCTTAGGTCCATTCGAAGTTACGTCCCTAGTGCCATGTAGAGGTCTGTTCAGAGCCCATGGGTATATCTAGGGGCCTGTAGACTCATTTAACTCTTAGTCTTATTGTGTACATATCTGGTATATTCATATCATGTAACGTGGTTTTAACTTCGGCTTTCTCGCTTCGCTCTCCAAACCCGTTCTCTGCGATGCTGGTTATTTATTCAGACTCGTGCGTTCTTTGTTGTTGTTGTTGTTTGTTTGTTGCTTGTTGTTGCTGTGCATCGCGAGCGGCGCTACGTGCGCAGCGAAACAACTAACTAGTCATATATTTCGACGCCAACCGGCATACTAACGACCTCTCCCTCCCCTGAAACAACAAGTCTCCCACCGCACTGATGGTGAAGTCACTTACAGGTGATGAGCTTCCCTTACAGAGGCAGATAATTAGGCTTTAAGACAATAGCTGTGGCTATTCTCGGGCTAACGCCTCCATTTAGGAGTGTTCCCAACTCTGATATCAATTAACTGCATGTAATGATGATAATCCTACCCTAACCCTAACGTGACCCTAACCTAATGAATTATACCATCAAACTAATATATGACCTATGACCACTATATGATGTAGCGACGACGCTGCGCCCTGTACCCGCTCATCAACGCGTACCTCACCTACCACAACCTAAGTAACCGTAGTTCGTCAGGTTTACATGTCAATATATATGTTATTATGACCATTAATGACATTAAAGTTGGTGAACACTCCTAATGCGAGTATCACCCCATCTGGTGTTCTATGATAGTCGATTGTATCGTCGTTCGCACGTCGGTCGTTAGCGTATCAGTCGTCAGTGTCTGTCGATTAATTAGTTTACTTGTGGAATGTTCGTGCTGGTCTCGAGAAATGCCGACACTTGTCTTTGTCACGCGAAACTCCAGCGACCGGTCGTGCGGCGCGCGAGATCTTTGCCGACGTTTTTTGATCGTATCGTGTTAGGTGTTCTGCCTATTAGCTGGGGCTTCGTACGCCACAGCGCTCACTCACGGTCGATGTAAGCTAAGCATCAGACCTCGGCACAATGTCTGTCAACGGTTTGGTCTCACTCATTTTCGCCCCACAATAATTTGTTCAGTGCGCGCAGCGCGTGGTGTGTGAGAGGCAGGAGTAGGAGAGAGGAGGCGGGAGAGGTAGGAAGGAGATGAGGAGAGGAGCGGCGAGTTGTAGGGCGAGGCGAAGATGGGGAGCGAAGATGAGGAGCTGAGGAGGAGGTAATGATTGTTGTTGAGGAAGAGGAGGAAAGAGGAGGAGGAGGAGGAGAAGGGAGGAGGAGAGAGCGGGGACGGCGGCGGTAGGCAAATGAGAAGTAGGGTCGAAGAAGAATAACGAGGGGATAAGTAGGGGAAGAAGGGGCAGAAAGGGGGGAGACAGAGGAAGAAGAGTGATTAGAGATTAGAGCGAAGGTTCAGATAGTATGGGGGCAGAGTGATGAGGCAGGCGGAGTATAGAAAGAAGGTACGCGTTGAGAAGTGGGGGAGTAAGAGAAGGAGGAATATAATGATGATTTAGTGAGAGTAATTGATTGAATAATGACGTGATTGAGAAGTGGGAGGAGTAGAGAAGGAGGCTGGTCATGGATGTTTCACGACTGGAGTCTACAATGTATTGTCTGCCTTGGTATTTTGGATTACCTACAGTGGCTGGTGCTGCACTCATTACCATACTTCGGCTTGGTATTATGCGTCCAGTCCCCTCATAATTTTATTGTCTCAATGCACCTGGTAATGTGTTGGTTGGACTGTAACCTGGGGGGGGCGGCAGCACACGGTGCCGACCAGGCATTTAGCACCTGTCCTGCCTGTGTCGTCTCTACATGTGATGTGCTTGCCCCCCTCTCCAAATGTACACGCGGGACGCTGTTCGATAGTTTGCTCGGGGAATATCTACTTGACGTATATTAAATGCAGACCGACGGGGTGTTTGTTACTATGTGCGGTTAAGCGTCGTTGCGAGAGTGAGTCCTGCCCACTGTGTGGGAGGGTGAGATGCGTAGATGCCGTGCGAGGCCATCGTCAGAACAAATTGCCACAGGTGCGACCAATGGTAACTGAAAGTGAGAGTTAAGCGAGCAATGTGCTGCTATTATGGAAAGTTTCTGCTTAGCTGACAGTCCTTACAACTCTGTGCGTATACCGTGTTAAGGTAGATCTTGGAATGCGAATACTAGTCGGCGATGCACTTACTATTACAGTATCATATAACAAATATCTATCAGTGTCTCATGGTTCCCTTGTGGCTGACAGCTGGATTATCGGTTTAGTGGGTGGGCGTAGCATTCCGGTGCGTGTGTGCGGCTGCCTACATTACATGTGTGCCTCTGTCGGCGGGGCTATATTAATAGTCAACTGTGGCCTAGGCCCACGTCTGTCCACTCCTGTGTTTGTGTATCGGGTTTTGACCTCAATCTTTGGGTTGTTAATTCACACACACACACACACACACACACACACACACATACGCGCGCATGCACACGCACGCGCACTGCCGGTGTGTTGTGCCGCGTGTACTACGTACTGGTACACCTCACCCGCGCCTGCGGCGATAGCTTACCCAATGCTAATCCGTGACTTAGCGCATTCCGGACACTGCTTGACCAGTGAAAGTGACCACTGGTCATTGAATAGCCCCCTTGGGGCGCGTGCGCTCGCGCAATATATCCGGCTCGCGTGTCTCTATCATCGCGGCGGTGGCGCTAGCTTCCCACTCCTGAGAGAGAGGAATTTTAGCTCCGTAATTACTGTGATGACGGCTTGCCGACTCGCATATTATACCCCGTGCGTACTGCAGCAATTGTACTGCCTCCGCCTGTACACGATAGAGTCGTGCTTCTGTTTTATTGTTGTTACGCGGAGCGGATAATCCCGTATGCGTGTATGGGGATGGAGGAAGGGAGGGAGGGAAGGAGGGAGAGAGGAAGGGGGAGCCGAGGGAATGAGGGTATATTCCTCGGTATTGCCACCCCACCGCGTGGCCACTGACTCTGACTAACACATGCATGCCCGTAGAGCGTGATATCAGCGCGAAAACCAGTCTACATATCATCGCGCCAGCGTCCATGTCTGGCCGAAGTTGTTTACACAGGCTTTGCTACCAGACGTTTGCCGTGTTAGATAATAGACTAGAGATGTACTTTGAGACTGTGCGAAAGTGACAGAGCGAGGTGGGCGAGATTGAGTCATTGTGCGCGCCCGAGAGAAGGCGTGTGTGACATCGAAAGCAGATACAATGTGGAAAAAAAGAACGTGTTTTTTTGAAGAGTTGTGAAATACACCGCAGACGATAATGCCCTGGCACGCGCGAAAAAACGAGGTGGGGTGGGGTGGGGTGCGTGTGTACGTGTTTGTGTGTCTGTGTGGGGGAGTTCTGTTATGTGTATATATCAACGAGGAGGGAATTATTCAGTAGCGGACAGCTCTATTGAGACGTCTCTCTGTCTCTGTCACTCGCATGCTCAGTTTCTCACTTTCTTTCTCTCTCTTTCTCGCTGTCTTCGCATCCACCTCTTCCGTTGTCTATCTCCGTTTGTCTGTTTCTTTGATCGCTCGCGTAATCTCTCTCCCTCCATCCATCCCTCCTCTCCATCCATCCATCCTCCTCCATCCATCCATCCTCCTCCATCCATCCCTCCCATCCTCTCCCTCTCTCCCTCCATCCATCTTTCTCTCTCTCAGCCATCTTTCTTCCTCTCATCCTCGCCATCTTTCTTCCTCCCGGGAATCTTCCCCATTACTCTCCCTCCCGGGAACCTTCTCCATGTTCTCTTCCTCATGTCTCTGCATCTCTTCTCCATCTTCTCTTCCTCATGTCTCTACATCTCTTCTCCATCTTCTCTTCCTTATTTCTCTGCATCTCTTCTCCATCTTCTCTTCCTCATGTCTCTACATCTCTTCTCCATCTTCTCTTCCTTATTTCTCTGCATCTCTTCTCCATCTTCTCTTCCTCATGTCTCTACATCTCTTCTCCATCTTCTCTTCCTTATTTCTCTGCATCTCTTCTCCATCTTCTCTTCCTCATGTCTCTACATCTCTTCTCCATCTTCCCTTCCTCATGTCTCTGCATCTCTTCTCCATCTTCTCTTCCTCATGTCTCT
>NW_014577366.1:257570-263099 GCF_000485595.1 Priapulus caudatus
GAGAGAGAGAGAGAGAGGGAGAGAGAGAGAGAGAGAGAGAGAGAGAGAGAGAGAGAGAGAGAGAGAGAGAGAGAGCGCGAGCGAGCGAGAGAGAGAGAGAGAGAGAGAGAGAGAGAGAGAGAGAGAGAGAGAGAGAGAGAGAGAGAGAGAGAGAGAGAGAGAGAGAGAACGAGAGAGCGAGAGAGCGAGAGAGCGAGAGAGAGAGGTCGTATAGTGCGGCATCAATGGCGATACACGGGTAATATTGTCGTTCATAGTCACGAGCCGCTGTGCCATAAAATGAGTAAAATAAAAGGGAGAAAGTTAGCAAGTTACCGCGATGAGCGCGCGGGTGTACATGTGTGACCGGCAGAGCCTATATGAAGAGATTCGCTGATATACCATGGCGGTACTGCTAGTATAACACCACCAGCCGTATCAGAAATCATAGAAAGTGACTGAGTACATTGTGACCAGTCAGTCTACAGGTGACTGATCATAACTGCTTAGTGATCAGTCAGCGTCTAAGGTGACTAAATAGGAATGGACCAGTCTTATAGTTAGACCTGATGCAAGTAACGCGAATGTGCTATCCATACAGAGTACGTTGTGAACAGACAAGCTTGTATATAGAGTATATGGTGACTAGACAAATCTGTACATATATAGTAGAATGTATGGTCAGCAGAAAAGCCTGTATATATAGAGAGCACATAGTGACTAGACAAGCCTGTATATACAGAGATATACAGAGTACATGGTGACCAGACAAGCCTGTATATACAGAGATATACAGAGTACATGCATGGTGAACAGACAAGCCTGTATATACAGAGTACATGGTGACTAGACAAATCTGTACATATTATGTAGAGAGTACATGGTGACCAGACAGTGTACATATGGAACTGGCCGGGTGCACGCGGACCAGTGGCCTAAAATAGCGGGAGGTAACGTGAGCTCTGGTATCCTCGTGCACGAGTGCCAGTTTCCACGGCCGTAATTATGCTAAAAAACACCCCCATCCACGGGCGCGCCTCTCGTCAGAAAAAAAATGTCAGTTCAGAAGCCGTTTGTCCTGCGTTACTGCGATTAGTTTGCTTGGCGCGAGGCAATTAACCTAATGGAAAATTGTTTATTGCTGTCGCACGTACAGGAGCCTGTATCGAGAGCTCGCGTATTTCGTACGTGGCAAAAACGGAGGCGTGTAAGATATCTATCAAGAGTACGTAATAGAGTAATAGTAGTCATCTCTATTATGTATGTACTCTTGATATCTATCTATCAGCCTACTTATACTCTACAACGTAGTTTTTGGTTTATTCAAAAGATTTCACATTTCTAAACTTAGTTCTAGGACAATATAGGCAAGTCATTATTTTATATATATACACACAGAGGCAAACGCACGCACGCGCACGCGTTAGGTAATGAAGTGTGTTAATTAAAATGAATGTGCATCGCGTTTTGTCATCATAGCAAGCGAGCGCCTATAAACGCCTGCAATATTTTACTACGAGGCCCAGCTTAGACAGAGCCGTGTATAGAGATATAGTCTCTATAATTATACAGCTCTGAGCTTAGACTGCTCGCAGCGCCACCTATCCACCGTCTCGTCAGCCCTAGCTGAGCTGTCCAAAATGCTTCCAATGGTCAGCGATTCTGGTGTTGCTAGTTGACAACGATTCTTTTACTCCTTATATTAGTTAGTCAACGATTATAATATTTCTAGTTGCCAACTAATATATTGGAAGTTGTCAACGATTATAATATTTCTAGTTGTCAACTAATATATTGGAAGTCGTCAACGATTATAATATTTCTAGTTGTCAACGATTACATTTCTAGCTGTCAACGATGGTAATGTTTCCAGTTGTCAACAACGCGACCGAAGGTCAACGATTGTTGCCGAGGTGCGAATTAGAGCCGGTGACGCCACAATGACAGCCGACGACAATGGCGGAAGTGCGACCATCACCTCCGCTGATTCGCTCAATCACGCTGATGACCGGGGGACAGTTTTGCCCTCCGGCACACGCGGTCAATTAGTGGCCCGAGTGTTTGTCAAGCGGCCTGGTCAACCGATTACCGGGCACGTTAATGTGCGGGCGTGTGTGCATGTTAATCAGCCGTCCACCCTACTCCGCAGCCCCCCTCCCCGCCCGTGGCGATGTTGCGAACCACGATCTACCCTGTAGCGTAGAGCCAGCCGCTCGCGCGCGTCTGGCTTGTCCGGCTTGCCGTCATGCGGGGGTCTCTCCGTGTCTCTAGTTCCGCGAGCAAGTAGGTCGTGTCGAGTGTTTGCTGGGTGCTCAGCGAGGGCGCTCTGCTCTATCTCTGGGCGTGGTCGGTGAGAGTGGGGGTGGGGGAGGAGGGAGAGGCGAGGGGCGGGGGAAGGGGTGGGTTATTACTCACTACCTGTGCGTGGTGTGTACTTCGTGGGTGTCACTGCGAATCGTGCTGACCATGTCACACGCTGGGGGTTGTTGGTCGCATATGCTGCCAAGCGTGTACGCCTGATCCCCTCTCCCCCTCACTCACCAGCATCACCAGCCCTAATTACCTGTTACTGTCGTGTGTCGCACCGTGTAACGTAACGTAGACGCCGTGCTAAACGTAAAGCGTGAGGCGTGCGTTACATGTAACGTTAAGCGTGGACGTTACGTAGACCTCAACAAATGTAACGTAACAGGAGATTAAATTAAAGGTTAAACGCAACGTAACGTAACACGTCAAGTAACGTAGCGTACGTAACACAATGCAACGTAACGTAGTGTGAATGCACGTAACATAACGTAACGTAATGTAAACTAACGTAAGCTTTAACGTAACTTAGTGTGGACACACGTAGCGTACGTAATACGTAACGTCACGTAACGCAATGTAACGTAATGTAACGTAACTTAGTGTGGACACACGTAGCGTAACGTAACATAAGTTAACGTAACGTAATGTAACGTAACTTAGTGTGGACACACGTAGACGCCTAACGCTTAACATAAGTTAACGTAACGTAATGTAAACCGTAACGTAATGTGAACCATAAACTAGTGTGGACACACGTAGCGTAACGTAACATAAGTTAACGTAACGTAATGTAACGTAACTTAGTGTGGGCACACGTAGCGTAACGTAACGTAATGTAACGTAACGTAGTGTGGACACACGTAGCGTAACGTAACGTAATGTAAAGTAACGTGACGTAACGTAATGTAACGTAACGTAACGTAATGTAACGTAACGTAGTGTGGACACACGTAGCGTAATGTAACGTGATGTAACACGTAACGTAGCTGGTGGCGACACACGTAGCGTAACGTAACGTGAACGCACGCGTAATCGCCTCGCGAACCGAGCGAACACGATCGTGCTTTCTATCCGAGATTCGGGCGTGGCGATTTAATTTTGAAAGGCGCTCTTTTGCTACGAGTTGAGCGCGGACTTACATCCTGCCGTCGCATTGTCATAGGTAGAAATGGCCCGTTTGCGGTGATTGCCTCAATTAAATGCGGCCGGTGAGTCAGGTTAGGAAGTGGTCGTTCGCTGCCGGTCACCCCTGTAGTAGTATTACAGAAAGGGACAGAGAGGGAAGGGAGACGAGAGAGCAAGAAAGAGAGAGAGAGGATGAGAGCGATAGGGGAGGAAAGAGAGGACGCAGAAAAAGAAGAGAGAGGAAGTAAGGAAACGGCAGTGAGAGAAAGGAGAAGAGACGAGAGAGAGAGAGAGAGAGAGAGAGAGGGAGAGAGAGAGAGAGAGAGAGAGAGTTGAGTGAGCGCGTGAGTGAGTGAGTAAGTGAGTGAGCGAGCGAGAGAGAGAGGAGGGGGGAGCAACAAAGAGGAGGAAGCGAGAGGGTGGAAGGAAGGGAGAGAGGGATGGAGGCAAGCGAGGGAAAGAAAGATGGGGATTGAAAGGATACCGCGTGCAGCTTATGTGAGATGAATGATATTCACAAATGCAGGGAAGGGGAGCTACAACTCGTATATAAGTCGAATTATATAACACAAGTGCAGGAACGGTGTGAGGAGAATGGTAACGTGCGTGCAGGAACGGAGGGGGGAGGGGAATACTACCTGTGTGGCTTAACCTCCAAACCCAAATTGTATCTCTAGCCCCGGGTAATGGCCTGTGATTTCGTATGGTGCGCCACGTGTGCTAAATAGTATTCTACGTAGGTGGCGATGATGATGATGATGATGATGATGATGATGATGATGATGATGATGATGATGATGGCGATGACGCTGACAGGTTGGGTTCAAATTTGAAAGGTAGGAATGTCTGTTTCCTGTCGGATTCTATTGAGCTTTTACGGAGGATGAAGCTTCTTCGTACGCCGTACACGAACGCTATCTGTTAAAGCATTCAAACGCCGTTTAAAATCGTATTCGTTTCATTAGCGAGAACGCGCTTCATATATTTACCTCAGCATGCAGCGTTTTTTCGCCAATTAAAATGCTACGCGCAGTAGCGGGGTCAGGCGTATTTGCAGGTGCGAGCGCGCGGCAGCGGCTTGACACGCCGTCACGTACGCAGATACGATTCTTTACGTGGCGCTAGTCATCGTGGCTGTGTTCCCCCCTGGCGTAAGTCATGATAACACGCTCACATTCGAGATTACGCGGTCGGCGGCTGGCTTACAAAGACTGTAGATAATCCTCATATATTTTAAGGTGTTTTGCGGGTCTTGCGCGTGAGTAGTGTTTGAAGATTGCATCTTTGTAAATTTTTTTAAATATTCTGTTGGCAGTCTTGGAAATCAGTCTGAAATCGCGGCCAGTCCTGCTATCCGAAAACAATATGATTTATAATGATATATATATAACCTATAGTCCAGTAAAACCAAAATGAGCCTGTCTTGTTTAAAAATTACGAGTTCCGGCCTATGTATGACATATATATATGTTGACATATGTATGTGCGTGCGCGCGTGCGTGCGGGCGTGCGTGCGCGCGCGCGTGTGTGTAGTCGATGAACACGTTCAAGGTGCCATCATCGGCGGAGGCTGTGGCCAATGAGTGCACGGTGGAGGCAGCTGGTGGCCATGGCGACGCCACGCCAGATATGCTGACGACTGCGAGTCGAGCTGCTGTCTCAACTGTAGACGATATTATGGGGGTGTGGACTTGTGGTACCCCGATGAGCTACGGAAGGGGTCTTCACTGACCTACAGAAGGGTGTGCACTGTTCACTGAGCTATAGACGAGTGTTCACTGAACCACAGAAGGGTGTTCACTGAGCTATAGACGAGTGTTCACTGAACCACAGAAGGGTGTTCATTGAGCCACAGAAGGATGTTCATTGAGCCACAGAAGGATGTTCATTGAGCCACAGAAGGGTGTTCATTGAGCCACAGAAGGATGTTCATTGAGCCACAGAAGGATGTTCATTGAGCCACAGAAGGGTGTTCATTGAGCCACAGAAGGATGTTCATTGAGCCACAGAAGGATGTTCATTGAGCCACAGAAGAGTGTTCATTGAGCCACAGAAGGATGTTCATTGAGCCACAGAAGGATGTTCATTGAGCCACAGAAGAGTGTTCATTGAGCCACA
>NW_014577366.1:266963-268201 GCF_000485595.1 Priapulus caudatus
GCTCGCTCGCTCGCTCGCTCGCTCCCCCTCTCTCTCTATCTCTCTCGCTCCCCCTCTCTCTCTCTCTCTCGCTCTTATCACCTGTGCGGGTTGCCAGTGGTGCCAGGTGCCCGCTCTCACCTAGCGAGGAACGGTGGCGTCAGTCTGTAATTAAAGAATTATCGATTTGAGTGCTCAGGTGTGATGCTTTTTATGGTCAGCACTGTGGTTAAATCAACAAGCCGTACCGTGTATCTATGTTTGCGGCGCGCACCCGTGCGTGCGTGCACACGCGTGTGTAATGTTGCGGGGAGAACGAGTTCTCAGGTGCGCGCGTGCGCGACGGACATATGCTGCGCGCACGTATCCATAACGGTGTGTGTGTGCGTGCATGAGTGCGTGCGTGCGTCTCTGTGCAGTTTAATACGCGTGTGTGTATTACAAGTGCGAGATGCCAGCAAGCGGATTCCCGTCTCTCCCCTCACCATCCCTCCTACACGAGCGTCCTTAGTTACGGCAGAGGTGGCGCCGCCTAGGAGAACGGCTGCGGCATCGTTTTCGAGAGCATTTTTTTCTCTGGGAGCATTCAGCGGTGAGCCCCGCACGATCCCGCCTGACAGTGGTGTCCTCCCCCTCACTGCCTACCTGCCTACCTGCCTACCTGCCTACATGCCTGCGCACACGCCGTGATGGGCAGCGCTCGATACAAGCATTGTGAAGCGTGCATTTCGTGAAATATTTCGCGCTTTGTAATTTATTGAGTGGCGTCATCAATTCTTCGCCAGTGTGCAAACATGCTGCTGGGAAGGGGAGGGGGAGCGTGGACACGTTTACGTAGGACGCAACCCTCCAGGGGGGTGGTTGACCTTTCGTCGCCGATTGGAGAATCGCTGGTGGGAGGTAGAGAAGGATGGACACGTTTGCGTAGGATGCGATCTTCCAGTCGGGTGCGTGACCTTTCGTCACCGTTGGGAGATAACGTTGGGAGACGTGGAGCGGGTTGCGTAAGATACGAACGCGCGGTTTGTCAGGGAACGTTTCAACGCAGGTGGCAGGCGGGCGCCTATCAACGCTTGGGGAGCATGAGGCGGACTAGAAGCGACCTCTCAATGGTCACACCGCGGCGGTGCGGTGGGTAGCGGTGGTGGGCCGCGGCTGTATGGTGGGTAGCGGTGGTGGGCCGCGGCTGTATGGTGGGTAGCGGTGGTGGGCCGCGGCTGTATGGTGGGTAGCGGTGGTGGGCCGCGGCTGTATGGTGG
>NW_014577366.1:270142-272747 GCF_000485595.1 Priapulus caudatus
TCTCTCTCTCGCTCTCGCTCTCGCTCTCTCTCTCTCTCTCTCTCTCTCTCTCTCTCTCTCTCTCTCTCTCTCTCTTTCTATCTTTCCCCATAACTGGCATCTGTAACAGTATGATGGTAGGGCACCTTTACAGAAAGTGAGGTTGATCATAATGTGCGCAATATCGGAATGCCATTTCTTCTACACGTTTACGCCCTCCTCCCTCGTTACCTTCCTCGCCGTATTCCCCGTTACCTCCCCCTTTACCTCCCCCGTTGCCTAGCTCGTTACCTTCCTCGTCGTTTCCTCCCCCTTTACCTCCTCCGTTGCCTCCCCCTTTACCTCACTTCGGCTGCAACGACATTTCTGCCAAACCGATTACTAGGCGAACATATTCACGGCTTCGCTATGAAGTCAAGAGAAAGAATGTTTTCGGATTCCCTGCTATGAAAACACTGGGAGGCGTCGCTACGACTGTTCGCACATACGGTCGGGCGGTGCGCTTGCCTTTTCACTTTTATTCCGCGCGCGAGCCATCAAATTGCTGTTTCTAAAAGCAGTAGGTGTTGAATGGTTCACTGGGGCATGTTAACCTAAATACGGGCTCATTGAAATTCCGCCCAACGCGTTGATAGTTCCTCGTGACACAGATCTGCTTGTGTATTTCTGGGTCTGCCTTCTGTCTGGCTATATATATGTAAAGTCTGCATGGTAGTGGTGAGATGTACTACCTGCCTATGTCAGTCCGTGCTATCATGTTGTTATTGACATTTACTGGGCAAGAGCCGTCGTTGATATGATGTGCTGATATCATAGTATATATATATATATATANGAGAGAGAGAGAGAGCGCGCGAGATGGGTAGAGGGAGGCAGGCACAGAGGGAAGGAGTATTCGCGTGTAAAAGAGAGGGAGAGAGTGCATCTCTGCATTACTGTTGAAACCTCTGTGTCGATTCGCGACTCTAAACACCGAATCTAATGAATGGCCTTTCTAATGAAGCACCTCAGCATGAATACTTTTCTTTCTTTCCATCATACATGGAGTTCGTCTGGCGAGACCCGTAACGACTGGCCTTCTTTGGTCATGACCTATTGCATACATTGTGCCTGTACCCTTGCTGCTACGCAACGCAAATGAATGGGTTTACTATTACAGAGAGGAAGCAGGGGAGAAGAGAAGGAGAAGGATGACGAGGGGATGAAGGGGATTAAGGAGGGCGAGTGGAGGAGGAGGAGGATGAAGAGGAGGGAGGAGGAGGAGGAGGAGGAGGATAATTATATATATATATATATTCGCCGGAGCCGAGCAATTCGAGCACAATTCTGACTGACGGTGAGCGGTATCGTGTGACAGGCCTCCCACCTGTCCGTCAGCTTATGCGGACAGGTAAGCTTAGACCTGCCAACTCACCTGTCTCGGATTCGGCGGGCGGAGAGAGCGAATGGACACGCTGGTATTGTTTCTAAGAAGGACAGCTGATCAATAAGCGTTATTGGCAGCTGGTTGGTACGTGTGTGAGAGGAATTGATATTGATTGAATATTGATTGTGGTTGCTTCGCGTCGTCCTTGTTTGTGCGCGTTCGACCTTTTTTGTCGATGGCCGACAACTCTTTACATTGTGTCTGCGTCCGCCCGTGCACACAGCTGACGTGTTTACCTTTGGGGCTAGAGTGCAGACGTCTAGCCTACGCACGCACCCACGCACAGACACTCACGCACACACGCACGCCCGCACATACATACGCACACACGCACGCACGTACGCATTCATGAGCGCGGGGCGCACGTACGTACACCAACGCACGTACGCGCGTATGCGCACGCACGTACACTTACGCACGTACGCGCACGCCCCGCGTTTCATATAGGTCCGTTCACACGTGAATAATTAATCGTGTTGTTTGTAGCAATTGATATCTAACGCGCCGAAAACGGATCGGCTTGTTACTATACAGCGCGTGAGAGAGAAAAAAAACCTCCACTCATATACCACGTTCTACGGGAAACAACATTTCGCGCAAAAGATTGAGCAGTGTAGTTGCGCCCGTGTATTACGTTAGTTATACCACAGCGTAGGCCTACCTACAGTGTTAACACGGTGTACTTACTAATATAACCACCTCATCAGGTGGCTCATCGGGGTGCTCATAGGGTGTGGTAGTACAGTGCACTTACAATGTTAACACGATGTACTTACTAATATAAGTTAACACAGTGTACTTACAATGTTAACACGGTGTGCTTACTATTATAAGTTAACACAGTGTACTTACAATGTTAACACGGCGGACTTACTAATATAAGTTAACACAGTGTACTTACAATGTTAACACGGCGGACTTACTAATATAAGTTAACACAGTGTACTTACAATGTTAACACGGCGGACTTACTAATATAAGTTAACACAGTGTACTTACAATGTTAACACGGCGGACTTACTAATATAAGATAACACAGTGTACTTACAATGTTAACACGACGGACTTACTAATATAAAGTGTACTTACAATGTTAACACGGCGGACGTACGGACTTAGTTAACATCCCGTGTTAACATTGTAAGTACACTGTGTTAACTAAGTCCACCGTGTTAACATTGTAAGTACACTGTGTTAACT
>NW_014577366.1:273311-279132 GCF_000485595.1 Priapulus caudatus
ATACATATACATATACATATACATATACATATACATGATATACATGTACATGTTTGTTTATTTATTTATTTATTTATTTATATATAGAGAGAGAGGCGGAGAGACAACGAGAAAAATGAGAGAGGGGCGGGGGTGGGGAGAGAAAGAATGTGAGAGAAGCGCACATGAAGAGGGGAAGATAGAACGAGGTGGGCGCTGGGAGAGGAGGTATGTAAGGAATACCGCAGTGAGTGATGGGCAGGCAAGGGAAGCAGCGGGTTCGTGGTGAGCTAGTATGCTCACAACAGATCAGCTAGCTAGTGTGCTAGACATCAACAGAGTGCTAGACCGTCCTAAGGCCGCCGTTAATCCTATTCCGTAAATCTCCCATCGCCCGATCAGGGAGGGACTCCCGGGTCTCCCTGAATGCTCCCAGTGCTGCGGTGCATCCTGGTTGCCGCTGACACGTATACGAGGAAGAAGCCCTGCCGAGGCTCTGACGAATTCGATCGATCGATGGCTGGAGGGGTTTTTTGCTTGTTAATTATTTCACTTGTGCATGGATACCATTGAACCATCCTAGGCTGTACCCACGGACTATACGTGTACGAGTGTGAAAACGTATTGGGGGAGGGGGGCGTGTGGCCTGTGTCGAGTCTGAGACTGAGTGATGTGGCGTGAATGTACTGATAGCTTGTTAGGGTGAGTACATGTGACGTGACCCACTATATTAGGGCGAGTGGCGTGGACACACTAGGACTATATTAGGGCGAGTGACGTGGACACACTAGGACTATATTAGAGCGTGGGGCGCGGCCATACTAGGACTATATTAGGGCGTGGGGCGCGGCCATACTAGGACTATATTAGGGCGTGGGGCGCGGCCTTCTGGACTGATTTAGATGGGCGTTGGGGCGCGGCCTCTAGGACTTATTGAGCGTGAGGCGCGCATACTAGGACATATATTAGGGCGTGCCGGCGGCGCGCCATACTCAGGCATATATTTAGAGCGTGGGGCGTGGACCACTATGGCAACTTTTTACGGGCGTGGGGCGCGGCCTACTGGATAGATTTAGAGCGTGCCGTGCGGTGGACACACTAGGACATAATTTTTTTTTAAGGGGGCGTGCGGGCCGCGGCCATTCTAGGATATATTAGAGCGTGGGCGGCGGCCTACTAGGATATATTAGAGCGTGGCCGGCGCGCGGCCTACTGGCTATATTAGGGTGGTGATGTGGACACCTGGACTATATTAGGCGCTGTCAGGCGCGCGGCCCTACTAGGACTATGTTAGGGCGTGGGGCGCGGCAACATACTTAGGACTATCATTAGGGGCGTGGGGCGCGGCCTACTAGGACTATTAGAGCAGTGGGGGCAGGCAATATGGCTTATTTAGAGGCGTGGGCGCAGTGGACACACTAGACTAGCTATATTAGAGCGTGGGCGCGGCGCCATACTAGGACTTATATTAGAGTGCGTGTGGGCGCGGCCTAGCTAGGACTATATTACGAGCGTGGGGCGCGGCATATGAATATATTGGACATTGTTTTTTTTGAGGTGGAACATCTAGGATCTATTAGGACACTGTGACGTGGACTGGATAATCGAACTGCGATGGGCAGATGGGAGTACTGGACGAAAGTGGCGCTGGACAGGCGTCGTTGTGACACGCGTTCGCGTGCCTGTGGCATGCGACCCTCTCTCTTCCCTCATCCCCTCCTCTCCCCTCTCTCTATGTCTCTCCCCGTGAGAGCTTGTGTGGCGCCTTTCGTTCTGCGGGGGCGGGGGCGTTCAGTCTGTGTTGGGTCCCGAGAGTGTGCCCCTCCTGCTTAGGTCCCTGCAGCCCGCGTGCGTAGTGCGCCCGGGAGGTGGCTGCGCCCAGCTCATCGTGTTGTTGCGGGAAGAGGGCGGTGGCAGAACGGAGGGGCGGGTATATTCTCCATGGCCTTGGCGCGCCCGCTCTGCTCAATATGTAGTCGCTCGTCGGCGGCGCCGCCCCATAGGGACGCCGACTGCCTGTCTCATCGCCTCCCCGAGTCCATGTGCCTCCCGCTCTCTCATACTTGTCTGTCTCTCTGTCTCCATCCGTTGTCTGTGTCCCAAATGATCCGTCATCTCAGTTGTGTGCCCCCCCACGGTGTGCACCACCTCTGTTATGTCTCCCCCATTCCCTCCCTCTCTCTATGTCCACTTCATCCCTCCCCTCTCTCTATCTCTCCTCCATCCTCCCCTCTCTCTATGCTCTCCATCCATCCCTCTCCTCTCTCTATGTCTCCCTCAATCCCTCCCCCATCTCTCGTATGTCTCCCCTCCGATCCCTCCACTCTCTCTAGTCTGCCCCTCCTCACTCCCTCCCTCTCTCTATGTCTCCCCTCATCCCTCGTCCCTCTCTTATGTCTCCCTCCATCCTCTCCTGTCTCATATGTCTCCTCATCCCTCCCCCTCTCTCTATGTTATCCCTCCACTCCTCCCCCTCTCTCTATGTCTCCCCTCACCCTCCCCTCTCATATCTATGTCTCCCCTCCATCCTCCCCCATCTCTTCTATCTGTCTCCGCTCCATCCCATCTCCCCTCTCTCATATGTCTTCCCCTCCACTGCCCTCCCCACTCTCTCGCTGTCTTCCCCTCCTATCCCTCCCCTTTCTCTATGTCTCCCCTCCATCCCTCCCCCTCTCTCCATGTCTCCCCTCCCCCTCCCCCTCTCTTTATTCGCTACTGTTTTCTCTCGCGTCGTCGTTGTCGTCGTCTGTGGTCCAGCTGTCACACGGCAGGCCGCGGTGACAGACCGTTGTCGCTGTGGTCGTGTCGGGGCGGCGGTGAAAACCCGCCGTATCTCGGTCAAGTCGGTCGTTAAGCGCGGCCCGCACGAGTCCATCGACATGCAGGTGCCGTAAGGCCCCAGACGACAAATGTTTTACGGCTACGTATAGACATGGCCAGACGAGTGCAATGGCTCACAGGTATTCGTACAAACATGAACGTACGCGCGCCCACACACGCACGCACGCATGCACGCACACACGCACATACGCACACATTCCACATAATTATACGCACACACGCGCGCGCGCGCGCGCATAACCACGATCATGCGTGCGCACACGCACATACGCACACACACCACGCAAACGTACGGACACGCACGCACACGTACCTGGACGAGTGCGTCTGCTAATGACATGCAGGTGCGCATAGTCAGACGACAGCAATGGTTTTTTTCTTAATTGATGACAAGTGCGTGAGAGGGGACGTCAGGCCACGCCTCGAGTCAGTCGCTGTTTGCTGCGAGGGGGAGACAGACAGAGGGGTGGCGATAGAGAGAGAGGGAGGGAGAAAGAGGGGAGGGCGAGATTGAGACCGACATACAGAGAAGTGGGACAGAGAGTGTGTGAGATGGAGAGAGAGACAGAGTGTGTGAGATGGAGACAGAGACAGAGAGAGAGAGAGAGGGGGGGGGAGAACGAGAGCTGGGGTGCTCGTCACTCTCGGCTATTGACCGCGTTTCACGTGTTGTGTCATTCATTGTTCTACGGGGTGTTCGTGCGGCGCGATGCGAGCCTGCGCACATGCTGCGGCCGCATGCTGTCCAACGCTCGACACGTATCTCTCTCTCTCTCTCTCTCCCGCTCTCTCTCACCCTCTCTCTCTCACCATTCTCTCTCCCTCTCTCTCACCCTCTGTCTCCTTCGCTCTCTCTCTCTCTCTCTCTCTCTCTCGCAGTGTCAAGCGACTATTCATCTTGCCGTGTGTAATTAGCTTGATTGGATTTCACCGATGCGTCTGTCGTGCGCGCGTCGGTGCGCGGTGACATTTCTTACCGTAACAACTGTGACATTTGCGCGCGTGCGACATGTACGCAGACGATAACGCGTGTTTTTTTTCCTGATGTCGCGGAGTAGTAGCGGGGTGACTTCTGTTGTAGTTGGCGTTTTCGCCGCCGGAGCTGACAGGGGCGCTGCTGTTTGCTTTGGCGCGCATACAGAGCGCTCTGTCGTTCTCAGACTGGCCGATCTCGTTCTTCTCTACATACCCCCCTCCCCCGTCTCTTGTTCTTCTCTGCGTACGCCCCGTCTCTCGTTCTTCTCTACGTACGCTCCCCGTCTCGTTCTTCTCTATTTACGCCCCGTCTCTGGTTCCGTTTTTTCTTTTGTAGAGCGTTGACAGAAACTTCGTAAAGTTAAGGAGAATTAAAAAATTCTACGCTAACTTTCTATCTCGTTAACTTACAGAGATACCTTCAGACCCTCCCTTAACCTTCTAATATTTAAGTTAAAATCAACACATATTACACTCCCGAATTATATACAGATATATAGTGATATATATATTTTATAATAATGAATTAAAATGGTGTTCTTTTTCTTGAAAAACACGTCAAAATCGATTAATTATCTACCGCTAATAAAACAAAACAATACATTTACAAATAGGTGTACTGGCCCATTTGTTTCTCTTTGTATAAATACTATTTGCACGTGACCAACGACTCTCGCGTCTCGTCGAAATTTACAATGTGAGGAATTACAGCAAGTGAGAATGTTGTCTGTTTGCAGAATAAAATTTCAAACCGTGTCTTTTTCTATCAAATCATTATTATTTTTAATTTGGTCATATGTGGACTTAGCCATCATAAATACGCCATAAATTCGTGATGCGTACAATAACTGTGTATATGAATTTGAAATTGTTACGTGAATCGATTCTCATCCAATCAGCACAGCCTCTTGTGACATGATTATGAAGTTCCTTTATCGTGGTCAGTTTTCACTAATAAAGTAGAAGTTTTAGTTAACGAATAGGTTTCTGTTTTCATCGCTATAACTTTTTTCTCTTAACATTAACATTAGTCCTTTAACAATTAAGTCCGTACACTTTACGAACGTTTCTGACAACGGGCCCCTGGGGACAGCATTGCTCGGTGCGCGCTATACAGAAATATTTTTTTTTTTTTTTTTTTTTTACTAATTATATTATATACTAATATACTAATATACTATTACTATATACTAATATACTATATACTATATTCTATATACAATATACTATAACTACTATTACGTATATACTTATTATAGAGCGCGGGCGGGGGAACCACGACAGTGCAGCCGGATGATAGCAGTTTCAATGGTGCTTCCAGGCAGAGCCGACGGGTCCTGCAGTGATAACGGGAACCGCGACCAACTGTAAAGGAAGCAGATATGAAATATGTGTTCCAGTAACAAAAAATTAAATACCTCTCGCTCGGCAAGCTTCATAGTAGTTAGATTATATATAGTATTTATATATAGTACATATATATATATATAGAGAGAGAGAGAGGAGAGAGGTGAGAGGGAGGGGAGAGAGAGAAGGAGAGGACGAGAGAGGGAGAGAAGACGAGATGGGACGAGGGAGAGATGAGACGAGGAGGAGAGTAGAGTGGATATGGTTAGAGATAGAATAGATGGAGAGAGAGAGGGATTGGAGAGAGGAGGAAGAGGAGGAGGAGAGAGAGAGAGGAAGCGAGAGAGAGAGAGAGAAGCGAGAGGAGGCGACGAGAGCGAGGAGAAGAGGAGAGGAGGAAGAGAGAGGAGAGATGGGAGAGAGTGAGGAGAGAAGAGAGAGAGAGGACGCAGAGGCGGAGAGCGAGAAGCGAGATGGCGATGCGCGCACTCGCGCGCGAGAGAGGAGAAGGTGACGAGAGGGAGAGAGAGGAGAGAGCAGAGAGATGAGCGAGAGAGAGACGGGAGAAGAGCGACGGGACACAGCGAGAGAGCGAGAGAAAGGGGCAGGGAGAGAGAGAAAGAGGTGAGAGAAGAGAGCAATAGAGAGAAGAAGAGGAAGAAGAAAAAGAAGAGACAAC
>NW_014577366.1:280613-288499 GCF_000485595.1 Priapulus caudatus
TGTTCTTCTTAGCGTAACGACCGCCCCGGTCTCTCGTTCTTTTCTACGTACGCCCCCCGTTCTCTCGATTCTTCTTCTACTGTACGCCCCCCCCGTCTCTCGTTACTTCTCTACGTACGCCCCCGTCTTCGTTCTTCTCTTACGTACGCGCCCCCGTCATTTCGTTCTTCTCTGCGTACGGCCCTCCGCGTCTTTCGTTTCTCTCTACGTACGCCCCCCGTCTTCGTTCTCTCTACGTCGTCCTTCCGCGTCTCTAGTATTCTTATCTACGTACGCCCCGTACTCTCGTTCTTCTCTGGATTACGCCACCCGATTTTCTCGTTCTTCTCTAGTAGCCACCCGCGATTCTCGTTCCTCTTCTCGTACGCCCCCCGCTCTCTCGTTCTTCTCTACGTCGCCTTTCCGTTCTCTAGATTCTTCTCGTACGTAACGCCCCCCGTGTCTTCGTTTCTTCTCTAGTCGCCCCCCGTCTCTCGGTTCTTCTCTTACGTGTGACGCCCCCGTCTCTCGTTCCTCATCTTACGTACGGCCCCCGTCTCTCGTTCTTCTCTACGTACGCCTTTCGCAGCGTCTCTAGTTTTCTCTTACGTACGCCCCCGTCTCCTAGTTCTTCTCTACGTACGCCCCCATCTCTCGTTCTTCTCAGTACGCCTCCGCGTGTCTCTTGATATCGTTCTCTGCGTACGCCCCCCGATCTCTAGTTCCTCTCTACGTACGCCCCCCGTCTCTCGGTTTCTTCTCTACGTAACGACCCCCGTCTCTCTGTTCTTCTCTTACGTACGCCCCCCGTCTCTCGCTTCTTCTCTACGAGGTACCTAGCCCGTCTCTCGTTCTTTTCTACGTACGCCACCCGTCTCTCGTGTCATTCTCCTACGACGCTCCCGATCTCTGTTATTCCTCTACGGTACGCTCCGTTCTCAGTTTCTTCTCTACGTACGCCCCGTCTCTTCGTTTTTCTCTATTCGTATTATTACGACCTCCCAGTCTTCTCGTTCATTCTCTACGTACGCCCCGTCTCTCGTTACTTCTGCTACGTACGCCCCCGTTCTCGTACGTTCTTACTCTAGCGTATATACGCCTCCCGGTCTCTCGTTCTTCTCTACAGTACGCGCGCCCGTCTCTCGTTCTTTCATCTACGTATATACGCCCCCCCGTCCTCTGGGTTCTTCCTCTTACGTACCCCCGCCAATCTCTCGTTCTTCTCTACGTTTACGCCACCCGTCCTCGTTATTCTCTACGTACAGCCCCACGTCTCTAGTTTCTTTTCTACGTACGCCCACCCGTCTCTCGTTCGCTTCTCTATCGTATATACGCCTCACTGTCTCTCGTTCTTTGCTCTACGTACCGCTCCCAGTCTCGTACGTTCTTCTCTCGTACGCTCCCCGTCTCCTCGCTTCTTTCGTCTAACGTACGCCCCCCGTTTCGTGTTTCCTCTACGTACGCCCGTCTCTCGTTTCTTTCTCTACTTTACGCCCCGCGTCTCTCGCTTCTTCTCTTACGTACGCCGTTCCCGTCTCTCGTTCATTCTCTACGTACGCTCTCCGTTCTTCTCGTTCGTCTCTACGTACGCCCCCGTTTCTCGTTCTTCTCTAGTGCGTTACGCCCCGTCTCTCGTTCTTCTCTACGTACGCCCCGTCTCTCGCTTAAGTCTCTACGTACGTCCGTCTCTCGGTTCTTCCTCTACGTACGCCCGTCTCTCGATTCTTCTTCTAAGTACGCCGCACCCACCGTTCTTGATTCTTCTCTAACGTACACCCCCGGTCTGTCGTTCTTCTCTAGTACGCCCCGCCCCCCCCGTCTCTCGTTTTTCTCCTACGTACTGCCCCCGGTCTCATCGTATGCTTCTTTTACGTACGCCCCGCTCTCTCGCTTTTCTCTTACGTACGCCCCCGTCTCTCGTCTTCTTCGTACGTTACGCCCTCGTCTCTCGATTCTTCTCTACGTACGCGCTTCCGTCTTCTTTAGTTCTTTCTCATTACGTACGCCACGATGCTCTAGTTCTTCTCTTACGGATGACTCGTGCCGTCGCTGGGTCTATCATGTGAGGAGCTTCAATTCGACAGTCTCGCTTCGCGTGTTTTGTTTAGCTTAGTGGGCACTGAAGCTTGCCATGCGTTATAGCGGAGACGAGCAGAAGTCTGCTGGCGGCGTATTTGTGTAAACGTGGAGAGGCAGTGTGAATCAGTAGCGAACCATGATTTGTTAATGTGAAAGTAGGCAGATGGAGTGGATGCTGCTGGGGGGGATGGTGGGTAGTGGGTGGTGGGGGCTGGACCACGCGACCAAAGCACGTGATTCTGCCCCCACCAGTGTGTTAAAAAGGATCGGGGACGGTCTCGTTCTTATTTAAACACTTTACGGTGATGCATATTTAGTTCGTATTAACCATATGCTTTGCGTATACACATAGAACACCGGTCTAAATCTAAAGATTAAATATGATTATTTTCTTATGGCGCGCGGAACCGCCAAGAGTGTACGGTATATCATATGTATATATTATTATCATCTTCATGTACCAATATTAGGTATATAATATAAAATATATTAATAATATACTATATATATATATACTTATTATTACGCTGGGAGAGTAAGTTTATGAGCGATGTGCGGCAGCGATTTTACGTCGGTTTTAGTTGTTGACGGACAATTAAAGTTTCGCCACTGTGATTGGAGAGGATAGATGTAAAGCAGTCATAGATTCAGTGGAGAGAGAGAGAGAGAGAGAGAAAGAGAGGGGGAGAGAGAGAGGGGGCATTGCTTTGTGATTGATGGAGGCGTGTTGCCGGTAGCTGTAGAGACATCAGTGGCAGACGATAACACACACGCTGTGTCCGGGGCTGTGTGCGGCAGGCTCGCCGAGTCTTACTGGCTCACGCTCTATTCTCACCCACCCCTCTACTTAATTGATTGGTGCGAGTTTCCGAGCAGCTGTGACACGTACGCGCTTAGCAAAGAGTTACGAAGCAAACACGCACGCGCGCACGCACGCACAAACGCACGCGCTCATGCACATGCACGCATGCACGCTCGTGCACGCACACGCACGCGTTTCTGTATGTGTTCTGTTAACCCGACCAGGCTGTGTGACTAACGTCAATATACACATATAAGGTCTCCTAACCCTAGCAAAGACCGTTTCTTGGAGCTAGTGTTCTGTAATATATGCCGACATTTTTGGCAGTAAGTTTTTTTAGGTTAGTATATTCACATGAGCGGACACGTAGCGGTCTTCGCATATCATCGGTATTAAAAACTCGTTTTTAATTGAAGCTTTAATCATGGTACGGGGTACTTGAGGTGGGTGTATGGGATTTACATGTGACCTTTGCCGATCTACCGCGTGTACTGTTGCGTTAAAGAGGAGTGGGATGTGGACACACGATTACGTGGGCCTACGTGCGTGTATTATATATATATATATATGTGTGTGTGTGTTTGTGCGTGTGCGTGTGCGTGTGCGTGTGCGTGTGCGTGTGCGTGCGTGCGCGTGCGCGTGCGCGTGCGTGTGCGTGTGCGTGTGTGTGTGTGTATTATCACTTCCTTTATACGCTCTTGGTATTATATATGTGTACGCCCCACGATGCGCTGTCAGCGGTCTACGAAGTAATATTGTATACCTTGACGTCAGTGTCTCGGTCAGAAGCACGCATCTGTATAGTGTCGCACGTCATCATATGAACTCAGCTATTTTCGTATTTTCGTTCTATGTGACGTAAAATACCCACGCTTACGCACAACTGTCCCATCACGAACGACCGTGGCGCAAAGAAATCTAGCGAAACGAGAATCGCGTGTGCGCCGTGCAGTGGTGATTGTGTTTTTTTAATCCATATCAAGAATGTAGGGTCATTGCATCGTAACGCGCCCTCCTACTATGTAAGTGCATTTATCATGCAGGTCATTTGCTTGCCTTTGCTCTGGGGTTTGTGAAAACGTCGCCACTAAATCGGCTCGCAATTGCTCTTATTGCCACTGTTGCAATTTTTTCGGTGAGCTTGGCAAAAACGTCGGCAGGGACGGACAATGTAAGCTAACATCTAACTTGTGATTCTGTTCGACATGACAGTCGTTTACCCGTTACACCTACGCGTCGTACACATTACACACACACACACACACTCGAACGCACGCACACACGCACGCACGCACATGGCCACGTACACGCGCACACGCACGCACGCACATGGCCACGTACACGCGCACACGCACGCACATGCCCGCGTACACACACGCACACATGGAATGTCTTTAGGTTTACAGCTGGTCGCATTACCGTGAAACCACGCGATCTTTCAAGAAAGCGCGCTAGACGGCGCAGAGCTCGTGGCGCTGGGCGCTTGCTGTCGGCATTGCAATCCCATGTTCATCATCACCTGTACATACATGCAGGTATCGGACGTACCTGGACGCTTAAATTGAAATATCACTCAGTGTAGGCCGTAAATAAAGAGACAGTGGGCATGAGAGTGTAGAAGGCACCTGTAACCACGCTACACACTAACAACTATAGCAGGGGTTCTTAACCCGTGGTCCATGGACCCCTTTGGGGTCCGTGAATGGGCTTCAGGGGGTCCGTGAACCCCATTGTATGCAAAATTTTGTGTTTAGGTGCTTATGTGCATTTTTCTGGGAAGGGGTCAGTGGCTTTCACCAGATTCTCAAAGGGGTCCATGACTAAAAAAATGGTTAAGACCCACTGAACTATAGCCACACCGAGAATGCTAGAACCGCGCCCGCGCGTGTGTATAGAAAGTAACGCAATGCTAAAAAAAAGTCGAACAAGAATACGACGCTGAAAAAGTGCGCCACCGGTATTCGTGACTGCGTACTGGAAAAAAGTCGATACAGCTGTTTCTCTTCCATTCATGCCTTCACCGAGAGCGCGCTGTGAGAGACAGATAAATATTTTTAGCCCGTCTAGAAAAGAGTGAAAGAATTTCGTTTCTGTTACATGACATCGCGTTATCAACGCTGCGAGATTGTTCGGTGGCTGTTCACATCAAAGAAACCCCAACGACTGACTGTGAGACTGCGAGAGTATCTCTATGTGCGCACGTGTGTGCGTGCGTGCATGCGCGTGCGCGAGTGTGCGTACGTGTGCGTATGTGTGTGCGAGTTTACGTACGCGTGCGTATATGTGTGTGCGTGTGTGTGCGTGTGTGCGTGCGTGTGTGCGTGCGTGCGTGCGTGCGTATATGTGTGTGCGTGTGTGTCTGCATGTGTGTGTGCGTTTGTGCGTACACGTGTGTACGTGCGTGCGTGCATGTATCATGATGCCACAATTAGATCTAGCCTCCGTAGGGTCATGGGGTGGAAGAGTCCGATCAATTAGAGTGCCCCCCCTCCCTAAAAGTGTGAGGTAGAGAAACGCCCCCTGGTGTGTGCGCAGAAAAGATGCCTCTATGAGCCTGAGCCTAGGAATCGTGGCCCCTATGAGTGGCCCCCTGTGATTGTGAGTCGAAGAAACGCCCCCTGGGAGTGTGAGACAGCTATAATGTGAGGAGGCAACCATAGCATGAAGGGGAGTCGCAAGACAGCTAGGTGTGTATAAGTACCCATGGGGGTTGCCCAGCGCGTTGGAAGGCTTCACACGGGGATGAGGAACGTGCAGCCTCCTCCTCCTCCTCCCCCCCCCCCCCCCCCTTCGCGTGATGCCGTAGTTTATCGGGTAGTAAATGCTGCGTCACGACACGCTGGTCTGAAGCCATTATCTAGTGAGGACTAGCGTGTGTCTAGCCACCGCTCGTCCATCTCTCCTGCAGCGGCGTCTGCTTATGTCGTCGACCTGGCCGCGTGCCAGGTGCAGCGTCATGCCGCATTGTCGGCTGCGTGCTTGCCGCCCGCCTCCTTTCTATCAAGCTCAATTTATTTATTAATGGAGAATGCTTTTTTCGTATATATGCGAGGATCTCTTCGCGATGGAATCGTTAGTGAACGTCGTCGAGTAATATTTAAGAAAAGGATCTCAATTGCGTTCTTTCATCGAACAGCTAATTAAATGTGTCACTAGGTGGCAGCATTCGCGCTCGTCGGCTTGGCGTGAGTCGCGCTCGAGCTCTGATATTTTTTTAAATAGCTCGTTCTCACGACAACGGCGTCGCTAAAAAGTTAATGAAACGTCGAGAAGCGGGATTCAGCTGTAAAAACATGTGCATTGTGCGGGTCCGTCGTCGCTCGCCGCGCCGGCCTCTGGCATTGAGAGCACGGCAAGGGTGAAGTGTCGGAGACATATATGGGGCGGTGGCTTATATTAATTTATTGATGACACGAGAGCGCGTGCGGTATATTGACGCCGGAGGACGGTGGAATGAAATCGCCGTGCATTATTATTTATGCAGCTTGATTGACCTCATAAAAATAGATCAGTGCAATGGCGCACAATTTTTTTCTCAGTGGATATATATATATATATGCATATATATATATATAAAATATATACTAATTTTGTATCAGCAGATGATTCATTCACAACGCTAGAGATGGATATAGATCGTGAATTATTTACCCTGTCTGGTTTTTTTTGTCAGGAACATGCATGCAAGCTGTTTCCTGTTTGGTGAATGTTGTGCGTACCTGCTGGCCATGTAATGGGTAGATGCTGTGTGACACAGCATCCATCCAGCAGTCTACAGCTAGTAGCTGTAGACTGCTGGGTGGATGCTGTGTGTGAGCTGTAGACTGCTGGGTGGATGCGCTGTGTGTAGCTGTAGACTGCTGGGTGGATGCTGTGTGTAGCTGTAGACTGCTGGTGGATGGCTGTGTGTAGCTGTGAGACTGCTGGCTGGATGCTGTGTGTAGCTGCTAGACTGCTGGTGGAGTGCTAGTGTGTAAGGCTGTAAGACGCTGCTGGTGGATGCTGTGTGTAGCTGTAGACTGCTGAGTTGGATGCTGTGTGTAGCTGTAGACTGCTGGGTGGATGCTGTGTGTAGCTGTAGACTGCTGGGACTGGCTGTGGTGTGTAGCTGTAGATGGCTGGTGGATGCTGTGTGTAGCTGTAGACTGCTGGGTGGATGCTGTGTGTAGCTTGTAGACTGGCTGATGGATGCTGTGTGTAGCTTGTATACTGGCTGGTGGATACTGTGTGTAGACCTGGCTGGTGGATTCTGTGTGTAGCTGTAGACCTGCTGGGTGGAGCTGTGTGTAAGCTGTAGACTGCTGGGTGATGCTGTGTGTAGCTGTAGACTGCTGGTGGATGCTGTGTGTAGCTGTAGACTGCTGGATGGATGCTGTGTGTAGCTGTAGACTGCTGGGTGGATGCTGTGTGTAGCTGTAGACTGCTGGATGGATGCTGTGTGTAGCTGTAGACTGCTGGGTGGATGCTGTGTGTAGACTGCTGGTGGATGCTGTGTGTAGTGCTGTAGACTGCTAGGGTGGGAATGCTGTGTGTAGCTGTAGACTGCTGGTGGAATGCTGTATGTAAACTGCTGGGTGGATGCTGTGTGTAAGCTGTAGACTGGCTGGTGGAGCTGTGTGTAAGCTGTAGACTGCTGGATGGATGCTGTGTGTAGCTGTAGATTGCTGGGTGGATGCTGTGTGTAGCTGTTAGACTGCTGGGTGGATGCTCTGTGTAGCTGTAGGATTGCTGGATGGATGCTGTGTGTAGGCTGTCAAGAACTGCTGGTNGTGGATGCTGTGTGTAGCTGTAGACTACTGGATGTATGCTGTGTGTAGCTGTAGACTACTGGGTGGATGCTGTGTGTAGCTGTAGACTGCTGGATGGATGCTGTGTGTAGCTGTAGACTGCTGGATGGATGCTGTGTGTAGCTGTGGACTGCTGTGTGTAGCTGTAGACTGCTAGGTGGATGCTGTGTGTAGCTGTAGACTACTGGGTGGATGCTGTGTGTAGCTGTAGACTACTGGGTGGATGCTGTGTGTAGCTG
>NW_014577366.1:289747-290418 GCF_000485595.1 Priapulus caudatus
GTAGACTGCTGGGTGGATGCTGTGTGTAGCTGTAGACTGCTGGATGGATGCTGTGTGTAGCTGTAGATTGCTGGATGGATGCTGTGTGTAGCTGTAGATTGCTGGATGGATGCTGTGTGTAGCTGTAGATTGCTGAGTAGATGCTGTGTGTAGCTGTAGACTGCTGTGTGGATGCTGTGTGTAGCTGTAGACTGCTGGGTGGATGCTGTATGTAGACTGCTGGGTGGATGCTGTGTGTAGCTGTAGATTGCTGAGTAGATGCTGTGTGTAGCTGTAGACTGCTGGGTGGATGCTGTGTGTAGCTGTAGATTGCTGGGTGGATGCTGTGTGTAGCTGTAGACTGCTGGATGGATGCTACAGCTACACACAGCATCCATCCAGCAGTCTACAGCTACACACAGGCAGTTCTACAGCTACACACAGCATCCATCCAGCAGTCTACAGCTACACACAGTTGTAGATTGCTGGATGGATGCTGTGTGTAGCTGTAGACTGCTGGATGGATGCTGTATGTAGACTGCTGGGTGGATGCTGTGTGTAGCTGTAGACTGCTGGGTGGATGCTGTGTGTAGCTGTAGACTGCTGGATGGATGCTGTGTGTAGCTGTAGACTGCTGGATGGATGCTGTGTGTAGACTGCTGGATGGATGCTGTGTGTAGCTGTAGACTGCT
>NW_014577366.1:291073-296768 GCF_000485595.1 Priapulus caudatus
TGGATTGAATGTGTTTAGGCTGTAGTAGACTGCTGGGGTGGAATTGCGTGTTGTAAAGCTGTAGACTGCCTGGGTGTGGGATGCTGGCCGCGCCTGTGGGTGTAGCTGGTCGAGATTGTTTGGATGGTGCATTCGCTGTGTGTAGTAGCGTAGGACTGACTGCCTCGCGGTGGATGCATTGATTGTTAGCTGTAGCACTGCGCTGGTCATGATGCTGTGTGTCGCTGTTAGATGGGTGGATGGATCTGCTGTTGTGCTAGCTGTACGCACTGCTGCGAGTGGATGCTGTGTGTAGCTGTAGACTGCTGCGGTGGATGCATTGTGCTGTAGCTGTAGATGCTGGCATGGATTGCTGTGTGTGTATTCTGTAGACTGCTCGGGTGATGCCTGTGTGTTAGCTGTTAGACTGCTGGATGGATGCTGCTGTTCCTTACGCCTGTTAGAATCGGCTGGCATGGATTCGCCTGATGTGCTGCCTGCTAGACTGCTGGGTGATGCTGCTGTGTAGCTGTCTAAGATTGCTGGATGGATGCGCCTGCCCTTGTGTGTAGCGTGCATAGGACTGCTGGGTTGGATGCGTGGTGTAGCTGTAGACTTGCTGGTGGCGATGCTGGCTGTGTAAGACTGGCTGGGTGAGACTGCTGTGTGTGGCTGTAGCTGTAGACTGTGGCTGGCTGTATTGCTCTGGTGTAGCTGTAGACTCTGCTGTGGTGGATGCTGTCCTGTTGTAGTTGTAGACTGCGCTGGCATGGATGCTCGTGATGAGGTAGCTGTCAGACTGGCTGGGTGGCATGTGTGATAGCGTGTAGCATTGCTGGACTTCATGAGAGTGCTTTGTGTAAGCGTGCTAGACTTGCTGGGGCTGGATTTGCTGTGCTTGTAGCTAGTTAGACTGGCTGGCTCGTGGATGCTGTGTGTAGCTGTAAGAACTGCCTGGTTGTGGCATGGCCGGATCTCCCTGTGTGTAGTGTTAGACTGCTGCTGTGGATGCTGTGTGTAGCTGTAGACTGCTTGGGTGGATGCTGTGTGCTAGCTGGTTAGATGCTGGAGTTGGATTGCTGATGTGCTAGGCTGTAGACTGCTGGAGTGGATGATGGTGATGATTAGCTGTAGTTTAGACTGCTTGGGTGGGATGCTTGTGTGTACGCTGTTAGATTGCTGGATGGGTGCTGATTGTGGCTGTAGACTCGCGGTCGCATGGAATGGCCTGTGTGTAGCTGTAGACTGCTGGCCAGTGGGGATGCGTGTGTGGTAGACTGCTGAGTGGGATTGCTGTGACCCTGATAAGATGTCTAGCACTGGGCAATGGAACCAGTGGTGATTCCTGTGTCCTGTAGCTGTAGACTGCTGTGCGTGGGATAGTCGTGGTGCTAGGCTTGCCTAGCCACTGCTGGGTGGACTGCTGTGCTGTACTGCCTATCACTGTTGGTGGATTGCTGTGTGATCAGCTGTCTAAGACTGCTGGCGTGGATGATGTGGTGTAGCTGGTAGACTGGCTGGCCGTTGGATTGCTGCTGTGTGTTCAGAGACTGCTGGGTGGATGCTGTGTTGTAGCTGCTAGACTGCTGTGCCTGTGGATGACTGTGTGTAGGTGTTAGATTGCTGGATGATGCTGTGACTGTAGCTGTAGCATTGCCTGCAGTAGATGCTGTGTGTTAGCATGTAGCACTGCTGGGTGGATGCTGTGTGTAGCTGTAGACTGCCTGGAGTGGACGATGCTGGTACATGGCTAGAACTTGACTGCGGTTGGATGCTGGTGCTGTGTAGCTGTAATTGCTGGCGGTGATGCTGTGCTGTAGCTGATAGACTGTCTGGGTGTTTATGTGTGTGTTACAGGGTGTAGATCTGCTGGGGTAGATGCTGATGTGTAGGTGGTAGGGGACTGCGAAAAGGTGGATGCTGTGTGTAGCTGTAGACTGCTGGGTGAAACGGATGCTGCTGTGTAGCTGTAGACTGCTGGATGGTGCGTGTGTGTAGCTGTAGACTGACTGGATGGATGCCTGTGTGTAGCTGATAGACTTGCTGAGGGTTCTGGATGACTGTGATTTGAGCTGATAGACTGCTGGATGGATGCTGTGCTGTAGCCTGTAGACTACTGGCGTGGATGCTGTGTGTAGCATGCATGACTGCTTGGTGTGCGATGCTGTGAATGTAGCTGAAGAATTGCTGGATGCGATGCTGTGTGCTAGCTGATAGCCTGCTGGATGGATGCTGTGTAGTAAGCTGTAGACTGCTGGGTGGATGCCTGTAATGTAGACTGCATGGTGGATGCTGTGTGAGCTGTAGATTGCTGGTAATGATGCTGTGGTGTTAGGCTGTAGACTGCTTGGATGGATGCTGTGTGTGGCTGTAGACTGCTGGGTAGATGCTGTGTGTAGCTCGCTAACTTGTGGGTGGATGCACTGTGATGATAGCTGGATAGATTGCTGCGGTGGATGCTGTGTGATGTAGACTGCTGGCGTGGATGCTCGGTGTGTCTAGCTGCTAGACTGCGTAGGGTGAGATTGCTGCTGTGGAGTGCTTGTTGTGTAAGATTGCTGGCATGGATGCTAAGTGTGTAGATTGCTGAATAGATGCTGTGGTGATTTAGCTGTAGAATTTGGCTGGATGTGGATGCCTGTGTGTAAGCTGTAGCATGCTGGATAGGATGCTGTGTGATAGTCTCGTAGCATTGACTGTCGTGTTAAGATGCTGTGTGTAGCTGTAGACTGTAATGCTGTCTAATCTGCTCATATCTTTTGAAGCTTTCAGATAACGCGTCGAATAATTTTCATGATAGCAAACAGTTGTCATCCTTATCTATGATCTAAAACTGTCGATGCTTATATAATAGAAGCCCGTGTATGTTTTGGGTCGACCACTTCATTTATCTACCACCGCTATCGTCTGTCTGCTTGAATACCTCTGGTAAATGGCAGGCGAATTTCCCCATTTTTATAGTGAAATGCCGAGCTTTGAGCGAACCCGCTCTAACTTTGTAACTTTGCTGTGGGTACAATTGATGGCGTGGCCACTGGTTGCTGCTGTGTGTAACCTGTCTGTCTGGGTCATTGCATACCTACGCGCTGATATAAATACGCGTATGCGTGAGTGCGTGTGTGCGCGTTCGTGTTCGTGTGTGTGTGTGTGTGTGTGCGCGTTCGTGTTCGTGTTCGTGTGTGTGTGTGTGTGCGCGCGTGTGCGCGTGTGTGCGTGTGCGTGTGCGTGTGCGTGTGTGCGTGTACGTGAGTGTGGGGGCGTGCGTGCGTGCATGCGTGTGTGTGTGTGTGCGTGCGCGTGCGTGCGTGCGTGCGTGCGTGCGTGCGTGCGTGTGTGTGTGCGTGCGTACGTGCGTGTGTGCGTGTGTGCGTGCGTGCGTGTGATGCTCCTCCTGAGTTTTGATACGCGGTGATGAGCGCCCCGGGGTGAATCGAAGCGGTCGTGAACACTGATGATTATAATGGCCGAAGTGGCCTGCTTGTTTGTACACTTTTTCTCGCAGTCCTGTCTGGCAGACGCATGAAATTCGCATTATTCATGCACGTCATTGTTCCACGGTGGTGAAAGAGAACGGGAAAGAGAAAGAGAGATAGGATGAACCAGACCGAAAAATTACTGCGAAAGTATGCGNAGAACGCACAGACCAGGCACAATTAAGGCCTGGATCCACTGCGGAACAAGTCACACGATCCGATCTCTGACGCGAGGCGCCGACAACAGGACGTCACAGGCCTCTGCGTCAAAGGTCGGTTGGAGTCGGAAATCCAGTCGGGCGCTCGTAGCCAGCCGGGCGCAGACCACATCAGTCTTTTTTTATTATTGTAACTGCCTCATGTTTTCTGTCATTGCGTTAGTTTCGCCGATAATTTATGATGACACCTAGTCGTTGCTAATCCATGGTTAACTTATTTTTGCCAATTAAACGCTAAATATTTACGACCGATGATTTATTTAACAACACTTTAATAGACAATGACAATAATTTTTTACAACAATTAATTTATCTAAAAAACAAATTTAGGGATGGTTAGGCCCTCTCAATCCAGTAAATCACACCGCTCATATCAACAGGAAGTTTCAGCAAATGCGTTTGTATCAAACCAAATGGATTTGGGAGTAATCAGAATGCAGAAAGGTTGCTGAATGATGTGTACGAACGCAACTGCGTATCTGCATATCTGCGCCTGACAAAGGTGTCACTACGCACGACTTAAATGTTACGTTTATAACCGTAGCAACAGACCTCAGATGAGCCCAGACGCTCTGCGGCTCTTGTTAACCATTTTCAGGTATGGGGAATCCGAGTGGTGTCAAGCCGAAAAATGATTCTAAAAAGGTCAATATCGCGATTTAAAATGGCGCCTAAAAACGCACTAAATCGCACCAAAATGTAATCGTATATATGTTATAAAAAGTCATTTTCCCTGCAGTTATCTGTATTTATGATAGAGTAAGATACTTCCAAGCCATCCCAACCTGTTTTGATGTCGATCTGGTGTCAAATTCCAAAATGTCATCGTGTTGCGTTCGCAGTGGTGAGCACCTATAGCTGTGTTCATCCTCTATCAGCTGGCGTGGGGTGTTAGAAAGTTGGACTTTTCTCGTTAGAAAGTTTCTAAAGTGCCCTTCCGCCGCGTAATGTTCACTTGTCATAGCGACGAAGATGAGCGCAGATGACGAATGTTCGGTTGATAGGCCGACGCTCGCAGCTTCTTGATCGCTTGCTCTTTCTCTCTTTCTCTCTTTCTCTCGCTCTCTGTCTTTCTCTCTTTCTCGCTCACTCTCGTTTCTTGTTTTCATTAGATGCAGCTGGTCACAGGCACTTGGAGCGTTTCAATAAAATATAATGCTAAATAAATACGAAATCTATTTACTACCAAAGTCTTAATGTTTCTCTACTCTCTTTCACCTATTATTGCTGACAATTTCCTGTAAATGCCGTCCAAATGCTTATCTGCAACACACGCTGGCCGCCGCACGCTAGCTGCTGCACACTGACACATAAATATATTTGTTGCAGATGAGCATTTGGACGGCATTTACAGGAAATTGTCGGCAATAATAGGTGAAAGAGAGTAGAGAAACATTAAGACTTTGGTAGTAAATAGATTTCGTATTTATTTAGCATTATATTTTATTGAAACGCTCCAAGTGCCTGTGCAACTGTTCACGTTGTCTCCCGTTCTGTGTTTATTGTGAAGCCGGGTATGCGCCATTTCATGTTCGTTATTATTGTATTACAACATCATATTTACTGTGTGTGTATATATATATATATATGCGTGCGTGTGTGCGTGCGTGCGTGCGTGCGTGTTTTCTTATCTCAAATCTGTTTGTTCACATCGTGGCAGCATTTTAAGTAAGTCTGGTCCTTCATGTTCCTATTTTTGTATCGGGTAAGGTCTCTATGTCGATAGATGTGCAAGTGAATGCTAATATATACAGATAGATACTATTAGATAGGAGGTTCATAAACGTAGATATAGCTATTGATACTGGTAGATGGAGGTACAGGGAGATATAGATGGATACTGGTAGATACTGGTAGATAGAGGTTGATAGAGGTTGATCGACATAGATACAGGTAGAGAGACGTAGACAAGGTACATAAGTTACAATAGGACAAATACCCCCAGACAATCACCCCTCGGACAATTGCTTCCGGACAATTACCCCCCGGACATTTACCCCCCATGCCATTCACCTCCCGGACAAT
>NW_014577366.1:296778-297563 GCF_000485595.1 Priapulus caudatus
TTGTCCTAGAAGCATAAGGTAGATACATATAGATGTTGGTAGATACAGGTAACAACAAGTGAATGCAGGTTCTTCGTCTTCTTCACCTTCTTCTTCCTCATCTTTTTATTCTTCACCTTCATAATTTTCTTAATTTATTCTTTTTTATTTTTACTTCCTCTCCTGCGTCCTATCGTTCCAACATAAATAAATACAAGCGACTATAGTGTCCTATCAACGCACTGTCGTAGATACATTGTCAGATGTTGATGTTCTTACAGCTGCTGCTGAAATATGTGCTGTAACATTGGCGTGACATGGTGGCTGTAACTTTGGTACTGGAGGTTGAACAGGTGCGATGCCATGCCTATAAGAGCAACCTGTAGCTTGAGCGGCAGAGGAAGCTTATCCCCCCCCAGCGGAGGCTTATGAAAGTCTTCCCCCTCCTCTCTGACGCACGCAAGCCACACTGTCGTGTCCATGTAAGAGACACTGGCCGCACGCATGCATGCAGACATCACGGATGCATTTAATCAGTCACTCCAATCAGGTTCCCAGTTACTGTTTGCCCACGGCGTTAAAGTGTTTGCCGTGAAAACGTGTGCATGGTAAAAGCATTGAAACCGCTAAATATGGGCCCGCCTGCATTGAGTGGATTAGTAGTCCAGTGCAAGATGCACCCTAGTGTGTGTGTGTATGTGCGTGCGTGCGTGCGCGCGCGCGCGCGTGTGTGAAGAAAATGTGGCTGCTATGTGGTATTTTATAGCTCCTGGAGAATTGGTACGCGTGACTGCAGTACGGAAGTG
>NW_014577366.1:297588-306358 GCF_000485595.1 Priapulus caudatus
CCACACACACACACACACACGCACGCACGCACGCACGCACGCACACATACACACACTCACACACGCACGCGCACACACACACACACACACGCACGCACGCGCGCACACACACACACACGCACGCACCGCACACACACGCACGCACCGCACACACGCACGCACGCACGCACGCGCACACGGTGGAGGGCTAGCCGGTTATCAGACACTGTAATTATCGTGACGTAACGTGGACCGACAGCTGCTGCAGCCAGCCCAGCACGTTACCTTAACGCCGCGCCGCTGATAGCCGCTGCTTTCTTTCTCACCTTCTCGTCTGTGTTCCGCATGCGTTCGTCGCCGGCATGCACTAAGCTGTTGCTTTACGTTCGTTAGGTTCCGCGTTCGTAGCGACGGCGTGTCGTAACAGCGGCATGATTACATTCATCTAGCTGTGTTTGTGTCATATACACACACGCAAATACCTACAAACAACCCCCTCCTTTCTCACACACACGCGCGCACACAAACACAAACGCACCTACAAATCTCTCCACGCGTGCGCGCACGGACCCGCGCACACAAACACAAACACCCCTCACCACACGCGCGCGCGCACGGACCCGCGCACACAAACACAAACGCACCTACAAATCTCTCCACGCGTGCGCGCACGGACCCGCGCACACAAACACAAACGCCCCTACAAATCTCCCCACGCGCGCGCGCACGCACCCGCGCACACAAACACAAACACCCCTCACCACACGCGCGCGCCCAAACGCACGCACGCGCTTAAGCACACACGCGCAAATGTAGCAAATTGGTTTAGGAATTTTTTTTTTCGGATGAAAATATTTCTTCGGTCTGATTCCCCGGACTGTTTGCTTACTGCATGTATAGGTATGCACACGGCGCGGCAGCGCTGTAGGGAGAAGGAGGGAAGGCGAAGGGAGAAGAAGCTGGGGGAGGAGAAGCGGGGGGCTGTTGTCTGGCTGTCGTGTTTCATTCGCAGCGCAGAACATGAATATATTTGCTTAGCATGTGTTCGACGCTAGGTTTCTCTGTAATCACTACTGGCCAATTACCGACTGTCCTAGCGGTTTTGCCTTTTTTTTTTATCTCATTAGCAGTTTACATCATTCATCTAATTTTATTATAAAACCTCTGGCAAAAATATGATTCATGCGGAGCAAGATGAAGCCTTGCTTGTTAATTAAATAAAGCCCTCGCTCGGTAATTGTTTTCTGGGGCTTGATTAGGCCGAACTGTGGGCGGTAAGTGGGTGCTTTATACGGTGTGCGTGCGTGCGTGCGTGCGTGCGTGCGTGCGTGCGTGCGTGCGTGCGTCCGGGCAGTATGTGCCAGCCTGCCCTGGCCGTGCACGCCCACACGCAAATGTAATCCTGTGTGCTGCTGAGGTGTAGGGGGTGGATGCAGGTATCCTGTATTCTGACAGCTATGGGGGTACCACTGTTTTCTTGTCGTCTGGATGCAGCTAAATGAGGCTGAATGTACAGCGCGCCATCTGGTGAGCAGTGGAGGATCTAGAGCGATCGTTCGTTGCTACGGAAGGAGAAGGAGGAAGAGTGTCTTGGTATTGTTGTCTTCTCCGGGGTCAGTTCGGGTTAGAGAAGATTCACTCGCACGCCTCTTTATGCAGCGCGACCTCTGTCTAGTTAGTGAGAGATCTCTGTGCGCCGGTGGAGAGTGAATCTAGAGGTCACGGGATCACGCTCGCTGAGGTGGTTCGCTCGCCCCGTGTGAATGCACGTAGCGCCTCTTTCATTGTGTCACGCACGCTATTGTTGTTACGTGTTAAAGAGAAAATATGCGTGGATATATATATATACATATATAGGGGCCAGCGTGACAGCGGATGCGTGTCTCGCACACTTATCAACAAAGCGCAGAAAATGAAAGAACAAAACTCTACGTCCGCAGACGATCAGACAGCACAGGAACGTCTCCGGCGACAAAGGAGACGCGGCGGCAAGGAGGCCCGGAGAGCAGGCGCACGACACGCACCACGCACGCCACGCACGATGAGAGGGAAGAGAGAGGAGGAAACCAGGATGGGCAGGGAGGGAGGTGGGACGCGGGCGCACGCACGCACAAAGCACGGGGCACGAACCGCTCTACCGTAGCGCACACCACGCACTGCACGTCGGGCACGATCACCACAACATTGCACCACACGCAACAAGTTGCACATGAGTCACCACGCACGCACAGCGACACACATCACACGATAATCCGCGACGCAACTTCCGCACCAGCTCGACGGATCGAGGTGCATCATCACAATCATTCCACACTACACTCATCGCACACACACATACACAGTGTATTTTTTTTCACCACACCACCGCACACACATGTGACGCGCACACACGCACGCACACACCACGCATGCGAGATGGCGTCAGTGCGACAGCCAAGCACAACGTCAACGTCATGACGCATAGACGAACGGTACGTCAACCGTCCAGCGTCCTGACGCAATGCCACAGTCACAACGGTCTTTGAATGTCACTTTGCCAGACGCAAGGACGAGTTCTACATACAACGTCATGACTGACGCAGGAGAGGATGTTACGTCAGTCCCATCGGCCATGCGACCCGCACAACGAGCGACAACAGCACATCGTTACCCAACACAAGGTCAGGGTGCTTCTCTCGATCGCACACGCTGGATGATTAGTGAAAGTACCTTAAGCAGCGTGCATAGCTACTAACGTTGATCTTTCCCATATCACGGATTCCTAGGTGACTGCTCATCGCCTTCTCGCCATAGATAGATCTCAGCCGTCATAAATAGGGGTGACGTCGAGGAGTACAGACACCATCTTTCATCTCAATATTATAATAGACACGTATATAAACCAAAAGTTAGGACGGTGAACTGGCTACTGTCGAGATAATTAGTAAATGCTTAAAACTGATATAGGTTCCTAGGCTGAACTCGAAGGCTAGCAATGATAGGACAATGGGAATGTCTGGACATTATTGTGTTCGGTCAGTCCTCGAGCTAACCGCTGCAGAGGGCCGCTATGAGCTGCTAGAGGAGTGCGCCCAACCGGCAATGGCTACTAGTCAGAGCGCGCATAGGGGGCGGCTAGTACAAGATATCGCGCAGGTCTCAGCTCAAGCATAAGAAGCGCTTTAGACGCTCAGATTGACGCTGCTGGCGGACATCGTTCGCATCAAGAGGTGGCGCCACATAGGGGAGAAGGGTGCGTAGACGGAGGCAGGAGAGTATGCGCCGAACTCTGCTACGCACACCAGGACCGACACGGGGCGGCCTAAAACGGTCCAGCGACACGACCAACGGAGCGGCACGGGCAGAGCATTGTGGTCACACGTTTTGGTCCGTGGCATCTGACACGCGCAAGAATGGCCCCGCGACAGCGCCACTGGCACCTAGCACGCTCTCAGTCGACGACGCACTAGGCACGCCCACAATGCATGCGCGGGAGACACAGTCCTGCTTCGGTTCGGATCTTGTTGCAGTGTCATCGGGGTGTGGCAGAAGGAGCGGCGAAAGGTGGTCTTGAAAGTCGGCATGCACGGATGGTGATTTGTAGCTGTCATGACGAGGATTGTGCAATGTAAACGCTACTTACCTGCACTGACCGGGTAGCCCGCAGGCGTCAAGGCACCTATGTGGTCCGTTGGGAAGCCGTCAGACCACCGCACACCAGGCCTCGACGTTATTCGGCACCGAGTAAGTCAGTGGGAGGGACGGCGATTATCGAAGAGAGAGAAGCGAAGGGAAGTGCGAAGACCGTGCAGATGGAGGGTAATAAAAGGGGAAATCAACGAAGAAAGAATGAAGTGTCAGCGACACCGTGGCTGCACCACAAAACAGATGACCACAAAGTTGATGAGTAACAGAAGAAAGTCAGTATTAATTGAAGCACCATTCCGACGTACATTATATCGAACGTATTCGGCCATGCCTGTATATCCAGTTAATACATAAGTTATAACGCAAGAAAATGGAATCAAACAAATTTGTGACCCGTAGATAAGCGCTATACCCGCTTCTGTAGGGTCGCAATGGCGTGCAATGAAAGCTAGTTATCGCTGCGTTCCGACACGCTTCTGTAAATCTTTACCTAATATAGACGTTTATCGCAGGGGGAAGGATAATACGCAATTTTGGCATTACAAGAGTATTGGTCCACATCGAAATCTTGTAAAATCGAAACGCAGAACGAGTGGTGACACCACAGAGCGTTTGTCGTCTATATAAAATGCATAATAATTTCCAAAAACCCTCAGCCTCAATTTGCATAATTTTTTTTTAAATATCAAAACAACCGTAGCCTTATTCCATCCGAAGCCAAAAATCGAGCAAAATCAACGTGAAACCTCAAAACTGACTAATCGCAAATCATCCCAATTTTTGATCAAGTAAAAGATTGCCAGTGGCTCGAAAGTACGGCGTCGAGCGGCGTTGCTTCAAAATAGGAACATACTATGGGACATAGCAGTGGAACGAACTATACCCCAATTCAAACACAACGGTGGCCCAACGGTTCCTGGAGTTTATTCCGTGCCGAAAGCCGAATGCGTTGACGCGACCGACGGACGGACCGCGACGGACGGAACGGAAGCGAACGAGCGAGCAATGACTGAGCGACGTAACAGGACGGACAGACGACGACCCATGGGCATAGAGCTCAACTTGACGGATTGTCCAAAAGCGTGAGCTAAAATAGGGGGAGGGAGTGACCGAGAGAGAGGCGGATAGAGAAAGCAGGAGAGAGGGCAGAGAGGAATCAAAGGAAGACAGACGGAAGAGACAGGAAGCGGAGAGACGAAGAGAAAGGAAAACGAGCGAAGGCAAAGAAGAAAGAACTAGAAAGAGAGAAGAAGAGAGGGAGAGAGAGAGTAGAAGGAAGAGCTGGATGCGACAGTGCAGTCGAGAGAGCGGATGAAGAGCGAGGACGAACAATAGAGACACGAGAAGGTGCGAGAAAAGAGAGACAAGCAGAGACGAAGAGAAGACGAGAGAGACATTCCAGACAGAGAGCAGAGAGACAGAGACAAGGCAGAAGAGAGGAGACGAGACAGAGAAGAGACGCTAAGAGACATATAGAGAATACGGCGAGCGAGCAGAGAGAGAGACGAGAGACGAGAGAGTAGAGAAAGAGAGAGAGAGAGAGAGAGAGGAGAGAGAGACGAGAGAGAGCGCTCAAGATAGGCTAAAGAAAGAGAGAGAGAGACAAGAGACAGAGAAGGACAGAGAAGAGCAGAGCGAGACAGCAAATAGCGCACCGCACGAGACGCAGAGAGCCGAGCGGAGAGGTACACAGATCGAGACGAGAAGAGAGACAGAGAGAGACTAAACACGAAAGAGAGAGAGAGAGAGAGATCGAGAAGACGCATCCAGAGCGGAGAGATCGTGAAGGACGAGACATTGAGAGTGAGAATTGTTCTCTACGATATAGGGGACGATGAGCAGAGCACGGAGCATGACGAGGAGACAGTACAGACAGAGAGAGAAAGACACGCAGAGAGAGGGAGAAGGTGCAGGGCAGAAGGACAAGAAGAGCCGAGTACGGGAGCGAGGAGGACCAGAGAACGAGAAGCACGGACACAGCGCAGGCAGAGAGAAGACGAGATAACGAAGAGAGAGTGAGAGCGAGAAGAGACGAAAAAGAGAGAGAGAGAGAGAGAGAGAGAGAAAGCAAGAGAGAGCGAAAGAGAGAGAGAGAGAGAGGAGCGAGAGAGAAAGCCAAGCGAGAGAAAGAGAGAGAGAGAGAAGCAAAGAGAGGGAGGAGGGTAAAGGGACAAGCTAACGAAGAGTACTGAGCACACGAGAAGGAGAGAGCAGAGAGAGAAGAGAGAGAGAGAAGTAAAGAGAGGGAGGGGTAAAGGGAAAGCAAGAGAAAGAGAGAGCGAGAGAGAGAGAGAGAAGTAAAGAAAGAAACGCAGCGGGCAGGGAGCGCGGACGGAAGGTAGACACGAAACAAGCAATCGAGAGAGTCGCGAGAGAGCAACGAGATCTACATACAGACACGAGCGAGCGAGCGCAGAGAGAAAGACAGAGAGAGCAAATCAAACCAAGAGATGGGACAGCGGGATAAATGGAAGCAAGAGAAGAGAGAGGCTGAGAGAGAGAAGTAAAGAGAGGGAGCGACAACACAGCGACGAAAGCGGATAACCAAGGGATAAGCCAACAGAGCGAAGAGCGAGACGAAGCGAGACGAGAAGTAACACGGCACGAGGGCCGAACAGGGTGAGAGGCGAACAGCACCGACACTGGAAGAGAGCGAGAAGAGAGAGAAGAGAGAGAGAGAGAGAAGTAACGAGAGGGAGGGAGGGTACGAGGAAAGCAACGAGAGAGGCGAGAGAGAGAGAGAGACGAGAGAGAGAAGCAGACATAAAGAGAGGAGGAGGGGTAAAGGGAAAGCAAGAGAAGCCGAAGCGACAGGCCACGAGAGAGCACGCGAGAAAGCTACAAGAGAGCAGAGCGAACGACAGGACGAGTCTAAAGGAGAACAAGCAAAGACGAGAGGCGAGAGAAGCAGAGAGAGCGAGCAGAAAAGTAAAGAGAGGAGGGCAAGGTAAAGGGCAAAGTCAAGAGAGAGCGAGAGAGAGAGAGAGAAGTATAAAGAGAGGGAGGCGAGGGAAAAGGAAACAAAGATAGAGGCGAGCGAGAAGAAGAGAGAGTGAGAGCAGAGACGAGCAGAAGCACGAAGCAAGAGACGCACAAGAGGGAGAGAGAGAGCGAGACATACAAAGAAGGGAGCGGCAGGCGACGGAGGAGCTAAAGGCGAATAGAGTGCGTGCATAACGGTGCCGCAGGCACACACGCACACATACGTGCTCACACCGTCCGCCTACCCGTACAGTCGAGAAAGTCGCGCGCACTGTAATCAATACTAGGCACGCGCTGTTATGTCGGTATAGGAATTCTATTTGGAAACGTAGCATTTAAACAAAATGCAAGCGGCAATCCCTGATTATCGAGGTAAAAACTCCAGAACACTAATCGCCGCGAGCGAAAAATCTGCGAGCACGATAGACACGAAACGGCTGTGATACGGCTGTGGTGATCTGGGAAGCGTATAGCGCGCGAGAATAGCGAGAGGGAGGCCAAAGCTGCAAGGTTACGGAGAGCGTAAGCGTAGAGGCTGTTGGCGAGAGAGAGCGATGAGATAAAACGTTGCAGAGTTAATCGAGTAAAAGAACTGAGTATGGAAACGTAAGTAAGGTAATGTAGAGAGCAAGTGGAAAGGATTGAGCGTGGTCTTACAGAAACCGAACTCGAGAGACGAATACGACTGTGATAGCCACTGGTGGTGACCGCAAGAGAGAGAGAGAGAGAAGAGAGAGAAGAGAGAGAGAGAGAGAGACGAGAGAAAACAGGAGGGGACGATGGAGGGAGAGGGCGTAAAGAGGAAAGAGAGAAATAGAAACGAGACCGAGAGAGAGAGGGTAGCACAGAAACATAGTAAGGAGATAGAGAGAGAGAGAGAGAGAGAGGAGAGAGAGACGAGGAGAAGAGGACACCAAAATTTCGGAGAGAAGAAGCAGAGAGAGCGCAGAGAGCGAGAGAGAGAGAGGAGACGAAAGAGAGAGAGAGAGAGAGGACGAGACGAAGAGAGAGCAGCCCACACCAGAGGAGAGCAGACGCAGAGAGGTAGTATCGAGCAGAGAGACGAGAGTAATGAGAAGAGGAAGACCCAGAGAGTAGGAGAGCAAGAGGACCGATATACTCAGAGATGAGAGAGAGAGCGAGCGAGAAGTGTGCCACGAGTAATAGAGTAGTAACCGAGAAATTAGTATGAGGATCAGAGAGAGGAAAGAGGAATGCATGCACGAGAGAAGAGGAAGAGAGAAAGATAGAGAGATGAGAGCGGAAGGAGAAGAGAGAGAGTAAAGCTTCAGATTGCACGAGGACGTTTTGAGCAGCAACTGTAAAAGAATGAGAGAAGCGATTGGCGGAGAGAGAGAGAGTATTGCAATAATAGACGAGAGAGCTCCATGAGAGAAGCAGCCGCGAAGAGAGAGAGGAGAGCGAGACCAACAAAGGCAGAGCAGAAACGAAGGCAGAGATAGTAGCGACTATCCGGAAAGAATCTTCCTATGCCTACGAGCAATACGCGTCCATGACGGATGAGCGTTAATTATGCGTATGTCGTATTATCATAGATGCTAGCAGAACAAGCTGCTACGAGGAAAGGTTCATGCTATGACCTAATGTTGAGACTAATTTCGTTTCTGACAGCTTTCACCGCTAACGATTGCTACTGCGAAATTCGGGGATTCAAGACACCACGTGACCGTGAAAGGCATTACTCTGCTTGTGATGCGTGGCCGGTCATCTGCATCACTAGTAGCCTCCACGCCCGTATACCCCGGTAGCAGACACAACACAACACTTATCACCGCACACAACCGCACGCGCACCGAGCGCACGGAACACGCACACACACACACACACACACACACAGTCGATGTTACTCTGCCCATTCGGCTAAGCGGACGCCGCATATTAGGGCTCATCACCGTGACTCGTCATAAACTCAACATCGCGCGATGACGACTTACAAATAAAGATTAACGCGTCGCAAAAGAATACTAAAGCACGAAAACGGAAGACGAAAGGCAATTACGTAATACCGAGTATATATATATATTATATAAATATATATAATTAATAATATATATATATATATTATAATATAATAATATATATATATAATATATATATATATATATATACAATATAATATATGTATGGTATATATACTACGGATATATTAATATCGCTATCA
>NW_014577366.1:306368-313411 GCF_000485595.1 Priapulus caudatus
GCAGTCATACGTCTCGAGCACTGACGACGGTACGTCAACGTCAGCGTCCTGACGCCATGCCCACGGTCAAGGTCTTAATGTCACTGCCAGACGCAAGGAGAGGTTCTACAACTAACGTCATGACTGACGCAGGAGCATTTTAAACTGTCTAGTCTGACGCAGGAAGAATTTTAAACAGGTCAGTCTGACTCGAATGCAGGCTAGAGTCTAACGAGCGTACTGCCCCGACCAAGGGAGGTTCTAACGTCAGTGACTGACGCAGGAGATTTTAACGTCAGTCTGACGCAGGCTAGAGTCTTAACGTTACTGCCCGACGCAAGGGGAGGTTCTAACGTCAGTGTCTGACGCAGGCTAAGGTCCGAACGTCACTACCAGACGCAGGGGGCGGCTCTAACGTCAGCGACAGACGCGGGCAGAGCATGTGGTCACACGTTTTGGTCCGTGCATCTGACAGCGCAGACAATGGCCGCTGCTGTTGTTAGGAAGCGGGGAAGCGGTGCGCGCGGCGGTGGGAAAGGGGAGGGAAGGGGGAGCAGGTGGGGGGCTGCCGTGTGACGTAAAAAGCCTTTACCGATCGACCGGGTCGCCAATTGTCTACCGCACACGCAGTGACGAAACGGAGAGGAGGGGTGCGACGGGGAGGTAGGACGAGAGGAATGAACGTAAGGACAGTGAGATGGAGGGCTAGATAAAAGGGAGAAGACAGGAGAGGGATTAGAGATAAAGATATGAAAAGTGTCAATGATCACTGTGGCTCACATCAAAAAAGTGACACAAATGATGTGACGTAGCGAGAACCGTCGAGTTTTAATTGAGCCAACCATTCGACCGTACATTATAGAAACGATTGCCATCTGTATATCGATAATAATTAAATTTATAACCAAATATGAATTTTCACAATACTTGTGACCGTAGATAGGCGCATACCTCGCTTTGTAGCGATGGCGTTTGAAATAAATTTAGCGTTTGGCTGGCGCTTCCGACACGCTTTTGTAAATCTTTACTCTAATATAGACGGTTTTTATCGGCAGGGTGGAGCAGGAAAATACCAATTTTTGCATTAAAGATATTGTCAATGAAAATCTTAGTAAACGAACAGACGAGTGTGACACACGAGACTGTTTGTGTCTATTATAATATGCTAAATAATTTCAAAACCCTTACCTAAATTCTGCATAATTTTTTTTTTAAATTACTCAAAACCCCTAGCCCCTTTATTCATTCACATACCAAAAAATGAGCACAAAATCCGTTGAAGCCTAAACTGACTAATTGGCAATTTCCCATTATTTGTCAAAGACAAAGTTTGCCGGTGGCTCGAAAAGTACGTGTCGACTTGGCGTGCCTTTCAAAATCTTAGGATTAGGACGCTTTAATATGGGAGCCATAGCCAGTAATCAACTTATTACCCGATTCCAAACACGTGTGGCCCAACGGTTTCCTGAGTTTATCGTTGACCGAAAGCGAATTGTTGACGGAACGGAACGGACGAGACGGACGGACGGACGGACGTACGAACGGACGTAAGCGGACGACGACCCATGGCAATAGCTCAGCTTGACCGATCGTCGGGGAAATGACGTTGTGCTTGGCTGTCGCACCTGACGCCACGCGCGCGTCACAGGGAAAAAAAATACACGAGAAAAAAACACCATCAGTGAGAATCGTGACTCATATTATTGTCGACAGCGCTAGGTAGCGTTCTTCCCCCTCTTGCCCGTCCCCTCCCTCCCTCCCTCCTTTCCTCCCTCTCTCTCCCTTCTCATCGCCTCTCTCCCTCCTCCTCTTCCTTCCGCGACGTCTGTCTGTCTGTCAGTCTGGCACGTAGATTTTTTCTTTCATTTCGCACCTTTGTAAGAGCGAGACACGCACCCTTCCACCTGCCCCCTCTCCCTCCCTCCCCGCCCCCTCCCTTCCACCCTTCCCTCCCTTTAGCGACGTCCGGTTGGTCAATCCGGCGCGTAGATGTTTTTCCTCCATTCCGCACCTTTGTGAGAGCGAGACATGCACCCCTCCCATGCTCCCCTCCCCTCTCTCCCCCTCCCTTTCTTCAGCGAGGTCCGGTTGGTCAATCCGGCGCGTAGGTTTTTTTCTTCCATTCCGCACCTTTGTGAGAGCGAGACACGCACCCTCCACCTCTCCCCCCCTCTCTCTCTCTCTCACCGCCGCTCCACCCCCAACGTCCGGCATCCCGCTATCGCCCTGCCAACCTGTTCATCCCCTCCACTCCCCCCCCTCCCCCGTCCTCTCACCGCGTCTGCTATTGTGTTACGCGTGCGCGTGTGTGGTAGAGAGACGTGTCGTTTCGGTTTTCTCCTACCGGCTGTTCGCCCACGCCCCTCCATGCTTGAGCGTGGTCACAGCGGGGTTGGTAGGGTGGTGGCGGGTCAGTGGGTGGTGGGGTAGGCGTAGGGTTCACGGCGATGGGGGAAGGGTGGTGGCGGCGGTAGCAGAAGTTGGTAGGGGGTTGGCGTGAGGGTGGGGTGGGTAGGAGTGGTGGTGTAGCGGGGGTGCATCATCATCATCGTCGTTGTCGTCGTCGTCGTCGTCGTCGTCGTCGTCATCGTCATCATCAGCAGCAGCAGCAGCAGTAGCAGCAGCAGCGGGGGCAGCAACAGCAGCAGTAGCAGCAGCAGTAGCAGCAATAGCAGCAGCAGCAGCAGCAGCAGCAGCAGCAGCAGCAGAAGCAGCAGAAGCAGCAGCAGCAGTAGCAGCAGCAGCGGGGGCAGCAACAGCAGCAGTAGTAGCAGCAGTAGCAGCAGCAGCAGCAGCAGCAGCAGCAGCAGTACTAGTATCATGAGCCATGTAGCAGGTTGACTGTAATTACGCTGGCTGCTTAGTTCATTAGTATATTTTAGTTAGTTTATGTAGTTCATTCATTCACTTATTAGCTATCGTATACATTGGCAAATGCAATATTGGCTGCTGCGTGGCGCTGCCGCTCAATGACGTTCGCTTGTTTTTTTTTCGCGGAGGCGACCAGGTGTGAAACGTTGCCATAGTCTTACTGTGCAATGTCTCTATGTGAATAGTGCGTGCGTGCGTGAGTGCGTGCGTGCGTGAGTGCGTGCGTGCTTGCCTGCGTGCGTGAGTGAGTGCGTGCGTGCGTGCGTGCGTGCGTGCGTGCGTGCGTGCGTATGTGTGATGACGTGCATATGCGCACATCCTGGTACTTGCTACATCCGCCCCTTCCTACATGATGCTTATGGGGCTCTATAGATATTGCATACATTTTTCACAGGTATCATAATCAATTGTAACGATTGTTGTATATGCGTTTTACTTCACACGTTTTTTAAATATTGATCAAAGTTGTCGATATTGAAATCGGATACTTTTTTTCTGTAAAAAGGTGTGAAATGTATCACCAGCCGGCTGTTCAACAGTGACAGCCGTGAACAGCCATTGATGTCTGTCGCGTGTTACATGTTGGTAAACGACGTAATACTACAGCATTGTGCACGCTAGTATGTGATGCACAGTGCATGTATTAGTGAACGTTACGTATACGTGTACGTGTACGTGCTCGTATACACTATAATCTTCTAATATGTTATAATACTGTTCAGTAGGCATATACATGTTTGCAAACTCACTTTACATGTTCCTGCATCCACGTATATATATATATATATATATATCAGGGAAAAAAATACAATTTATTTTTCGGGGGTTACTTTTCAAGCTCGCATGTATGAAAATAGCACTCTAAAATTTGGTTTGCCTTGAACTCTATGCAAATTTCCGGGGGCTCTTTTTGGCATTTCCGGGGCTCTTTTTGGCATTTCGGGGGCTAAATCGCCCCGAGCCCCCGTGTATTTTTTTCACTGATATATATATATATATTATTATGTATATATATAGTTCATAAGTCCAATCAATCGCCCCAACTCGCTCATTGAAATACTGTAGAAGCTTGATTGCATCATTTCTGTTCACATTCAGTTCATCTAATCCGAGTTTAGTGCGTGTGTCGGCGCGTGACAATCCTACAATACTTATAAAACATTCCCGTAGAATGTTAAGCCACCACCCGCGTTACAAGAACGGCTAACCTATCGAGTGTATCTCACTCTCACAACTGGCTCCGCTGCTAATATATACGCACTCGGATCAAGTCTGAGCCATTCCTTGGAGAGTCAGTGATCGGGAGGTTTGGCTTTCCTTCTATCGTTCATGATAGACGGAAGGCTGTGCAGACACGTGCGTTGCAGACTGATTGGTTGCTTGTGCGAGGCGCAGTGAGTGACAAGCGTCGTTTATATATAATCATATCGCAGCTGTCAGTGATTGATTTAATCGCTAATTCCTCCTCATCATCATCTATAGACTCCATACTCAACGATTATTGTTTCAACAGTGCTGTGCGCACACACGCGTGTTCTCTCTTGCTCTATCTCCCATCAATTTCTCTCTCTCCTCTCTCTCGATCCTCTCTCTCTTTCTCTCTTTGTGTCTCTCTCCTTTTCTTTCATCTTTCTGTCTCTATCCGCCCCCGCACCCCGCCCGCCAGCGCGCCTCTCTCTCCTCTCTCATCTCGTCTCTCTCTCTCTCCATTTTGTGTCTCTGCTCCTCTTCTTTCTCTTTCTGTCTCTTTCCTGATTCTCTTTCTGTCTCTCCCCCCCCCCCTCTTGTCTCGATCCTCTGCGATCGTCGTGTCGCTCGTTCGTGAACACATCATTCGGCAATTGGCTTTCAGCTGCTTTCAATGCACACTTTCCCCTCCTCATCCTCTCCCTTCTCTTCCTCCCCCACCTCTGTCCGCGCTCTGCGTTTTATAGACTGTCAGCAACAGCTTCTGTTCTCGCAATCGTTCGTATTTCGTCGCCGGCGACAAAACTCACGGTAGAAACTCGTCTGGCGCAATTATCTTTCGGCAAGCGAGGGCAATGTTATACGCGAGGTGGAATGATACAAATCAGTCAAGCGACATTTCAGGAAATTTCTCTCCGGTGAAGAACTGCATTATTAACAAATATGAGGCGCGAAGACGCTTCATTAAATTTGCGTCGTAATTTCGCAACGCCAAAGTATTAGTAGGCCGAGTTGATCGGCTGCCTTGCCCTGTCTGCATCTCGTTTGTCTGCTCTGCGTTCTGTCTGTCTGTTCTGTCTGGTCTGGTCTGCCAGCTGCATGGCCTGCCTGCAAGCCACTGTCTGCCTGTCATTCGCCTGCGCCCGCGGCCGAGAGAAGAATAGAGAGAAAGAGAGAGAGAGAGAGAGAGAGAGAGAGAGAGAGAGAGAGAGAGAAGAGAGAGGGAGAGAGAGCAAGCGATAAAGAGAGAGAGGAGAGAGACGAGAGAGAGAGAGGTAGGGAGAGAGAGAGGGAGAGAGAGAGGGGAGAGCAAGAGAAGAGAGATAAGAGAGGAGAGAGAAGAGAGAGAGAAGAGAGAAGAGAGAGAGAGCAGAGAGAGAGGAGAGAGAGAGAGAAGAGAAAGAGATAAAGAGAGTGAGAGAGCGAGAGAGAGAGGCAAAGGGAGAGGAAGAGAGAGAGAGAGAGGCAAGAGATAAAGAGAGATAAGAGAGAGAGAGAAGCGTCGCAAGAGAGAGAGAGAGAGAGCAAGGAGTGAACAGAGAAGAGGGGGGAGATCTAGAAGCTCTAGAAGCGAGACTACATCGCGTGTTACATACACCGTGCATGGCAGCACGGTGCGTGAGCTCTATCTCAAATATCCGCACAAGGTCCTGCAAGTATACTGGAATATATATATATATATATATATATATATATATATATATATATATATATGTATGATGCTATGCAGCGAGGAGAAACCGACGTGTCTGTACGCATGCGCGTAGCTCTACGCTCGCGAAGTTTCTATCTGTGTCTTTTTGAGTCGTCGTTTCGTCAGATCGTCTTTTATAACGGCATCTAGAATTGCCTGACAACTGCTGATTATCAATCGACGCTCGTGATGACGTAAGAACGTAAGATATGTGCCGGCTACCGTGCGCCTAATTATGTGATGAGGTTTTTACGGAAACATGCACGCACGCACACACAAACACGTACGCACGCGCGCACACAGAAATGCGCACACACGCGCGCACACACACGGACATGCGCGCACCACACACACACATGCGCGCACGCACACGAGCACACGCATACGTGCATACGCACGTACGCATGCACACAAACGTGCCCACGCACGCATGCACGCACGCACACGCATAACAGGGATATTTATAGCACTTCGTCGATTCTGTGTGTTGTGCGTGCGTCGTGTGCTGTGTGTTGGTTTTACACTTTCTGGTCTTCGTTTTTCATTTCTCACGACATAATGGCTCGACGCCGACGGCGGTTGTCGCGCACATACACGCGCACACGCATGCACGCAGCGGCACGCACTCTGTCTCTTTGTCTGTCCGTCCGTCCGTCCGTCCGTCCGTCCATCCATCCATCCATCCTTATCCAAACATCTGCCAACCCATCCATCCACCTGTCCATCACGATATATATATATATATTTATACAGATACTCAAGAACCGGTATTCATATTTGTTCAATGGTTGAGAAATGGCTCGTTACTCATCATTTCGTCATATCGTTATTACCAGCGAATTAAAGATAAGAGATCAGAGAGGAGAGAAAGGGAAAGGTTAGGACGAGGCCTAACCGTTTACGTTCTTCACTTTTGCATGCAGGCGGAGGCATGGGGCGAAACGCAGTAGGTGCAGTAAACATAGAAAGTTAGACATAATATGAAAGGCCGCAGTTTTATTTCCGGTTTGAAAATCAGACATAAAGCACCTAGAATAGCCCGAGAATGTGTATTTCACGTGTCTCATCTCATCTATTGCACGCAGGTAGCCAGACATGCCCTGGGCAGGCGTCTGCTTGTATAGACAGCAATCTAAACGTGTATCAATAGATGACTGACGGGGGGCAAGGGTTGTGGCCATGGTAACTAAGGTTATTTCTCATTGTTAAGGGAGAGTGAGAGAGTGAGAGAGAGGGAGAGAGAGAAAGAGAGAGAGAGAGAGAGAGAGAGAGAGAGGGAAAGAGGGAGGGGGAGGAAGAGAGAAAGAAGGAG
>NW_014577367.1:0-3871 GCF_000485595.1 Priapulus caudatus
GAGCGAGAAAGAAAGAGAGCGAGAAAGAAAGAGAGCGAGAGAGAGAGAGAGGGGGGGCGAGAGAGGAGGGGAGAGAGAAAGAAAGAAAGAAAGAGCGAGAGAACGAGAGAGAAAGAGAGCGAGAGAGAGAAAGAGAAGAGAGAGAGCGCGCGCGAGAGAGAGCGAGAGAGAGAGAGAGCGCGCGAGAGAGAGCCCGCGAGCGAGAGAGAGAGCGTGCGAGCGAGAGAGAGAGAGAGAGAGAGNGACGAGCGAGTGTTTCGATGGCAACGACAATCTTCTTGATTAAATAAAGCGGTTGTCGAACTGACGGGCTAGAAATACGTCCGAGTGTTGTGCGGGGTCTGGGGCGGGTGGGGCGGATGGGGTTTGGGTGTCAATGACAACACTGTTGTTCGTACTGCTGCCCTGGGGTCGCACATCTCATGCTGTCACGCTTAACCTCTATCTGTTCAGTTATCTACGCGCGCGCGCGAGCGTGCGAGAGAGAGAACGAGAGCGAAAGAGGGGGCGAAAGAGAGAGGGGCGAAAGAGAGGGCGAGAGAAAGAAAGACAACGAGAAAGGGGGCAAGCAAAAGAAAGAGCGAGAGAGCGAAAGAGAAAGAAAGCGAGAGAGAGAGAAAGAAAGAAAGAAAGCGCGAAAGAGAGAGAGCGAGAGAGCGAGAGAAAGACAAAGAGAGAGAGAGAGAGAGAGAGAGGAGAGAGAGAGAAGCGAGCGCAGAGACGAGATTGAGAGATGGAGAGAGGAGAGAGAAGCGAGAGAGCCGAGAGAAGAGAGAGAGAGTGTCGAGAGTAGAGAGAAGAGAGAGGGAGAGAGAGCGCGAGAGAGAGAAAAAGTGAGAGCGCGAGAGAGAGAGAAAGAGCGAAAGAGCGCGCCTGAGAGTGAGAGAGAGAAAGAGCGCCGAGCGAGAAATGAGAGAGAGAGGTGATGTAGAGAGAGATGAGAAGAGAGAGAGAGACGAGAGAGAGAGGAGAGATGAGAGCAGCGAGAGAGGAGAGCGCGTCGCGAGAGAGTTGAGAGAGAGAGCGCGCCGCGCACGAGAGAGAGAGATTAAGAGAGAGAGAGGAGACGAGAGAGAGAGGGGGGAGAAATGGGCACGTCGCGCACGCGGCGTCTTTCCTGCTGCAGATTGGATGAGATGTGAGCGATGTGCCTGCTACGCAGTTTTTAATCATCTACAGATCACATTAACGTAACTGTGCGGCGTTGCGTGCGTGCGTCGACGTGCGTGCGTGTGCGGCGTGCGTAGCGCCCATATCAGCTTGAGGCCGGTAAGAGGAGCACGGCAATGGCAGGGCCTGCTGTATACACGCGACGGAATGATAGGGCTGCTTGCATACTGTGCGTAGCATTGGGTTGTGTGTGGTTGTGTGTGTGTGTGTGTGTGTGTGTGTGTGTGTGTGTGTGCTGTGTGTGTGTGTGGTGTGTGTGTGTGTGTGTGTGTGTGCGTGCGTGGCGTGTGTGTATGTGTATGTGTGTGTGGTGTGTGTGTGTGTGTGTGTGTGTGTGTGTGTGTGTGCGCAGCGTGGGTGTTGTGATGTGTATGTGTGTGTGTGGTGTGTTGTGTGTGTGTGTGTGTGTTGGTGTGCGCGTGTTGTGTGTGTGGTATGGTGTGTGTTGCGTGTGTATGTGTATGTGTATGTGTGTTGGTGTGTGCGGTGCGTGGGTGTGTGTATGGTAATGTGTGCTGTCGTGATGGTTGTTGGTGTGTGGTGTGAGTGTTGTGCGGGCGTGGGTGGTGTGTATGTGTATGTGTGTGATGTGTGTGTGTGTGTGTGTGTGTGTGTGTGCAGAGCTGTGAGGTGTGATGTATCGTATATGTGGTCGTCGTGTGGTGTGTGATGTCTGTGTGTGTGTGCGCGTTGTGTGTGTGTGTATTGTGTGGTTGTGTGCGTGGGTGCATTGGTGTATGTGTATTGTAGCTGATTGCTACATCTCTCTCATTAATCGCGTGTGTGTGTGTGTGTGTGTGTGTGTGTGTGCGTGCGCGTGCGTGCGTGTGTGTGTGTGTGTGTGTGTGTGTGTGTGTGTGTGTGTGTGTGTGTGTGTGTGTGTGTGTGTGTGTGTGTAATGAGGATTATTGATGGATATAAACGCTGCAGTAACATCTGTCATCATGAGTGTATTGATGACAGTAAATACTCTGTATGCCGATTTCAAGCACCTCTAATTATATAACTAATTACTAATCTAATTATAGCCACTAAAGACACTTGCTGCGATTATTGCCAATCTAATAGTCTTACATCTCACCGACACACCCACTCGCAATAGCAATATGCACACACACTCGCGCTCGCACGCGCGCTCATGCATGCACGCGCACTCACGCATGCACGCACACTATAGCTCAGCCAGGTGGCTGGCTGTTATCAAGCCCATGTTTGTCCGCTTATCATATTGTTGCTGATTGCGCATGCGCACCTCACGCGTCGCATCACGAAGGATCGAATATGATTGATGGAATCTTTCCAAGGTTTGTGCAATGTCCTCGCCATAGTTTTTTTTAATCCTGGGCAGTAACAAGTTGTCTAATGGAAGGGTGGGTTTTCTCCCATAAAGCACGTAGAAGGGCGAGTGTTGCGAAGTACTATGTGTGCTAACACGAAATGCAGAACTTGTAATTTATCAATTAATAAATTATCATCAATACAGTTAACAATAAACACAATACCGGCTATACAAGTGACGATCAAACAATGCAAAAATGAACCAAAGCACTGTGAACAGGTTTTCTTACGTATGCAGCGGTGCCTGGCTTGTCTAGATGCGTGATGTCTACACACCTCAGGTTGACTCATGCTTTTACTCAGAAACACCGCTATATTTATACAAAAATCTGTGTGCCGTGACTTATCTTGCGCAATGAGCTAGGTCGCGCATTTTTGGACTCGATGGACTTAGGGCGAAAGGGTGATAACTGTCATTTTATGTTTCTTTTTATATCTTTTGCATACATTTGTATGTATTCATCTTACCGAAGATTGCATAGATACTTAGGAAACCTGCGTTTTATTTAGACTGTTGAACTGTAGTTAAACTTGTAAGAAACGTCACCTAGGTTTTTAATTGTCTAAAGGACTCGATGGCATACATAGTTAGATCTTAAAATAGTCGTAACATTTCTCCAAGTTAACATAAAAATTATAATAGCCGGGAGGGTCCGTCATTATACATGTAATATAAGTATTACTGTGTGTAATATAAGTATGTTCTGTAAGTATTACTGTGTATATATATAATGGGAGAGGAGGGGAATCAAAAAAGGGAGAGGAGGGGAATCAAAAAGAGAGAGGAGGGGAATCAAAAAGAGAGGGGAGGGGAATCAAAAAGGAAGAGCGGTCCCATGCGAAATTCTAGAGCAACTCTAATTGCATCGCTATGGCAACGACATTGCCGTGAAAGATTTATTTGATTACAAGTAGATCGTTGACATGTAATGTGTGCAAGTACTTCATTATCAAAACATAATTCAAGACAAATATATTGCATGTAGAAAAATTCTACAGTCTATCATTCATTTATTTGAAAAATACATATTAATTTCATATCGGCACTTGTGATATCACAATAATTTACAGTAAGCGATACATAAATAAATAAATGAAAGTATGAATAATTAAATGAATAAATAAATGTAATAAATAAACAAATTTTTAATTAATGAATTTCTAACCGGTTATCTTATCGCAGGTGTCAGACAGTAGGTTCCAAGCGTCAATAAACGTGGGTTTGATATATTCTACACGTTTAGGCTGCGCTTCACTGACCGACTCCTCTATCTTCTCCCACAGCTCCTCAGCGCTGAACTTTATAAGTCCGCCCTCACTCAGCAGCCGACCGCTATCAAACCGTCCCAGTAACTCATCCACG
>NW_014577367.1:11807-20374 GCF_000485595.1 Priapulus caudatus
CATCTTCAATTGTCCCAGAGAAATTGTATAAGGATACGGATTTAGATGTCGCTTTCGGGGAACTTACTGAAGCTGTCAAAAATAATGTACCCATTAAATCATTCGGGCAATTAGATTTTAAAGGGATTGGAAGTTCGCAAGCAGTTGTACATCATTCAACAGTTTATGCATTGATCATATTAATAGGGATAGTTGCATGTGTTGCAGTTGTTTACTGTCGTTTTAGGAAAGTAGTTTGCCGGTCATCGCCAATTGTCAGATCAGATATCGTTCAAGGAACAGGTATAGAAGCGTCGGCGTCGCATAATCCGCCTTCGGATGGGCCTCCAAGGACTTCGGGGACTTCGGGGAGTCATCGACTTACATTTCCTTTGTGGAGTGTGACAGCACCTCGGGAGAGTGAAGAGCAGGTTTAGTATAACGTATCACGGACAGGAAATGGTAAGACACACGTTTAGAATGGGACACAGATTGCAGTGTCAGTGCAGTGTGCGATTTATTAGTATTATTGAGTAGTAATCATATCGTGATTACATATTGCTGGTTTTAGTATCGGGAAACAGGCTATTGAAGTACAATGTGGAGTAGAATGTAAGTGAATATTTGTGGGTAGGAGTGAACGGGATTAAAATGAGTACAGGGGTTAAGAATTAAATGTTATGATTAGGAAGGATGTTTGTTTCAGTAAATTGGGCTGGCTTGATAAGGATTTCAAAGTGTGGGTATTACATAGGGGTGCGATACTGTTCGGTGTGTTCTATAATTGTTGCAGTTGCGGGGACATTCAGAGAGGAGAGTGCATCGGACGAATCTTCCACTACACAGAGTTGGTCAAATATTTCGGCAGGACATCGAGGCGGCAGTCAGTATACCAGTTTGGCAAGGAGCGAAAACTACCGTCATCACTTCAGTAACGTCGACACTTCAACGACGCAATACTTCAGCGAGAATTCAGCAGAGTCATCGACCTTCAAATTTCTGAGAACAATATTGTTAACACAAACACTAATGTGTTAGCAGCTTGGCAGTGCTGGTGAACTTTTGGCATAAACCATTGGACATTATCGAAGAAATTAAAATGCCACAGCACATTTAGACAATTACGTCCTACAATCAATTATTGCATCGGCATCAGAGGAAGCAGCGCAGTGGATCAACATCAAGGCCAGGGAGGACATCATAACATAGTGTAGAGATTTCAGGGGGGGGGTAGTGAATAGTTGTGGGGAGTTCAGGGGGGATGACGTCATACAACCAGAGACCGGCCAACGCAACAGAGGTAGGAAGGTTTTCCCCAGCGACAAAAACAAGAGAAGGGGAAGGGGGGTCCCAGGGCTACCAGATGTGGGAGGTAAGGGAGTTGCGGCATCACGTACGCGCGCAGGGAGAGATAGCGGCGCCGGCAGAGCACGTGGCAGACAGGGGGGTGTGGCGCTCGGACATACACTGGACTAAGGGGTTATAACATACAAACTACGCTCTACATTTTGGTGCCGTGACAATTCGAATCTGGGTTTTGCAAAACAACGCTGGTAGGTATTTGCTATACTTCGATCGACGGGGCTACAGACTGTATCAGCGCCGGAGATAAAGAACATTTGAGGCGGTCGAAAAGATGTTTATTTGGTGAGTACTATAGTTAAATAAGTGTTAACTATTGCGTATGTAATCACCGTTAGTACGCTAAAGTCGTGTTGAATCAGTAACAGTTAGTAAATATAGGTAACGTAGCACTAACGGTACTAAGACTAAGCTAGTTAGACTAGGTATACGGTACTATACTATAGCGTCATTATGGCACACCAAGTCGGCGTGGAAGATTTAGCTAATTTATTCTCGCAAGCGTTAGTCCCAACTATAGAAGCTTTAAGTACTAGGTTGCAAAGCTCGGGGAGGCAGGCTGAGCTTCGCAGTTCAATTCCGTGTTATACTGGCGATAATGGGCAGTATTCCGTCACGTTTCGGGCGTGGGAGAGGTCGCTGCAGATTGCGCAGTTGGAATTGGCCTTAAATGGAGTTGCGCTTCGGACGTTTGCCGTTTCTACGGTGGGGGGAGCTGTTTCGGATTTCTGTCGGAGGCAGATTGCGGCTAATGCCGAGGTGTCGTGGAATGAGTTATATGCACAGGTGCAGGCACGGTTTCGGTCACCTTCCGAGCGGCCACAGGCACAGAGGGAAATGAAACAGTTTCGGCAGTTACCGCGTGAGACGCCACGCGCATGTGCTGATCGGCTGCTCGAACTTGCGGGAGCAGCGTATCCAGAGGTGCACTTAGATGCTGTGTTGATGCAAGCTAGACTTGTCGAATGTTTTATCGATGCTTTACAGAATTTATCGACACAAAGGTCATTAATAGCACGCGCACCGACGACGCTCGAGGGGCGTGTGAGATTGCAATGGCCGACGCGAGGATTGAGGCGGATTTGTCTTCTCGTCGGGGGGCACNAAACATCATATTGTAACATGTTTGATTACAAATTTCTTACACAGGTTGTAACACAAATCCACGCGATGCTGGCGTGGGAGTCTTTCACACTTACCGGGAAAGGAGCAAGGGTACTTAGTGAGACTATGAAGACGTCTGGAGAGAGCAAGCGAGCTCTACGGGTACATGCACATGCAGCCGATCAACGCGTCAGCGCTGATTGTGCCATTGTTCGCATGAGTACACATGCAGGGTGTCTGAGATTGTTATACTGTTTGAGGGAGACGACAGTCACAAGGATGCAGCGGAACAGAGCGTTAAATTCGTTCGAGCACCGTTCGCTTTTCGCACAACTGCAGTGGTTGAATTGTCATTAATATTTTTCTACTTACAGATAAATAGTAGAACACAAGGTTAGTATGGCAACACAAGTTAGGTGTGAATGCAGGGTGCAGTGTCAGTGTAGTTGGAATTATAGCATTTACAGAATGTGCAGTGGATGTTTGATAAGTCGTTTGAATTGCATGCAGGTGTTACGGTTGTGGGAGTGAGAGTATGGTACCAGTGTAAATAGTGTAATATATTGAAGTGCAGTCTGTTAGTATTATTATTATGATGATTGATATGCTGTATTTATGATTAATCATACCGTGATTTAATATTGCTGGTAGCATTGAGGTTCTAGTATCGGGGACCATGGTGCGAGGTGATATAGGTTAGCTATAAGTGTAGGAAAATGATTGTGGGTAGGAGTGAAAGGGATTAAAATGTTAGCATTAACGGGGATTAAAAGGGTTAAGAATGAACATATTTTGATTCTGAATGATGGTCGTTTTAGTAAATTGGATGTAAGATTTGGTTGGATAAGGAGTTTGAAGTGTGGGTATTACATAGGATTGCGGTTTTGATATATGTGTGCACGCATATATTAAAGGCATGGTTATAGTGATATCGGGTAGGAGAGAGATACTGTTCGGTTGATTTTTATAATTGTTGCAGTTGCGGGGACATTCAGAGAGGAGAGTACATCGGACGAATCTTCCGCTACACAGAGTTGGTCAAATATTTCGGCAGGACATCGAGGCGGCAGTCAGTATACCAGTTTGGCAAGGAGCGGAAAACTACCACTTCAGTAACGTCAATACTTCAACGACGCATCACTTCAGCGAGAATTCAGCAGAGTTGTCGATCTTCAAATTTCTGAGAACAATATTTGTTAGCACACTCACTAATGTGTTAGCAGCTTGGCAGTGCTGGTGAACTTTTGGCATAAACCATTGGACATTATCGAAGAAATTAAAATGCCACAGCACATTTAGACAATTACGTCCTACTATCAATTATTGCATCGGCATCAGAGGAAGCAGCGCAGTGGATCAACATCAAGACCAGGGAGGCATCATAACATCGTAACATCGTCGAAGATCAAGATTATTATATTGTATTGTATATATTTCATTGAGTTGTTGTTTTGTATTTCAGGTATTGTGTATTATATATTATGGTATATTTGAGTTTTGGGGGTTCTATTTCAGGTTCTGCAGTGTTGGTATTTATTGAGTTGTTGTGTTGCATTGGGTTGGTGTAGTTGTGTGTTGTTTCTCTCTTTTCAGGTGTCGTTTCAGGGTTTTTAAGGAGTTGTATTATTGCACAAATGGTTCACTTGGCAATTCGTGTCAGGTATGGGTTTATATCAGTGTGGTCAGTGAGGTTTTGTTGGCGGCAGTGTAAGCCATAGCATTGGAATACCATGGTACTGGCTTTGGTACCATAGGTAATAGGTTGTGTAAACTTGTGAATAGTTATTATGTGTGGAGGGGGGATGTGTTCAATGAATGAGTTGTTGTAGACGGTATGATGGACAAAGACCGGAATTTATTTATTGTTGGGCTCGATTTCGTCAGGAACAGGTGTGTGTGTGTGTTCTGTGTGTGTGTGGTAGAAAATGGGGCTTGGGGAGTTAGTTAAAGGGGAATTTAGAATCAGCGGGACGCTGAATCGATGATGGGTTCATCGTTTTGTTGAAGGGAAGGTGAATGTAACGTATGTTTTGCACATGTTGTACAGATGTTGATTGCACATGGTGCTAGTATCGTAGATAGTTGGTTTTTTACAGAGAGAATGGGGTTTGGCGGCGCTTTAGCTTAGAGATGAGAAATAGTTAGGCTGGGAGAACTTCAGACTAGTGGACGCCGTTATATACAGATGGTGGCCATCTGTTTGCATTTCCCGACGTCTTTAGAAAGTTTGACAAGAGCTGGAGGGTAGGTGTGGTGGACCTTGGCTAGAGGAGAGTAGAACTGCCTGTATTGGATCGAGGAGAGTGCATATATAAGATGGAAGTAACTCCAGGGGGTGAACGGTCGGAGACTGGGGGGCGACTGGGAAACGAGACAGGACGGGACGTACTCGAGATGGCGCTGAGTCTATGTCCGTGTGTAACAATAATTTCTTTAGTGAAGCGACATAATTCTATGATGTCTTCTTGATTATTTGTATACTTTAAAATTATACATACAAACTACGTCCCTACATTGTTATCTGAGCATGGCTTTGCAGTGAAAATACATTTGTTTTTATGTTAATTTAGCTTTTATTGTTGGATTTACCTTTCTGTATTATTTACATAGTCTGCTAGACTACTAAAATCCCTGGCCCCTCCCCCTCTCAAAATCAAAATGGTTGCTGTCCAAGTACTTACACGCACGTCTGGGGCTGCCACCTTTTGCAAGCTTGTCGTGCCTGGCGCTTCCTCCACAGTAAGGCTTCACATCTTCCTGGTTGATAGTAGCAGCCAACAGAAGTCGGATGCTACTATCTATTGACCTTACTTCTTCTGAAATATTTACATAAAAGTATATAAAAGAAGTCTCAAGCAAATGGGGGCTACTAGCATAGATGATTATATCCCCTGAACTAAAGGTATTAAAACTGTGTTTACTGTCCTCGGACCAACCTGCTAAATTTCCTGCAACTTTACGTTTTTTCGGAATGACCTGGTGTATGTGCTTTGGGAGCAGATTTATTCCAGATTACATTAACAAAAATGTACAACGATTCATACAATAGCTGGCAGCACTCATGTATGAAAAAAAGTTCATAGAAATCGCAATACTGAAAGGTGAGATTTTCAATACTGAAGCTGATTTTTTCCTATCATTTATATAATCAAAAAATTCTTCTCAAAACAGAATACAGCATCAATATCGAGAACTTTTCACCCCATGAGCACTTTGTGTGGCTCTTTGATTGTCAGGTAAATATCACATGACACCTGGGCTTTGTAGCTGGGTTGACTGTTGTAGATATGTGTGAGAAATAAGTGTTTACATGTCTGCTGAAAATTGCACATCATCACACACGATCATGTATAGTTAGTCGGTACCATGTCTATCATAAATGGTATATTACTGGGTGAACCTAATACATGTGTAATTCTCAGTTATGTAATGTGTTCCAAAACCTGTTACTGTATAAATTGTACATATGATCATATAAATATATGTATACAATAGTCAACTTACAATTAACGTGTTGTGCTTGTTTATTTGCAAAATACATAAAATATTTCTTACCCTCTGTCAGGATCGTGAAGGAGGACAGGATGGCAGTATTAGTCCTCTTTTATACCGGACTGTTGCCGGATCGTGTTGACGACCTCAGCAACAGTCTCGGCCATGCCTGTGCCTTTACCAACTCGCAGAAGTTGGCAAATAATGCTGGCCGACAGTTTTTCCGGGCCCTCGATACGGCGCAGCAGCTCTGCGCCAGACACACTGCAGAGCTGGTTCCTGGCCGAATTTGAGGAACATGCCGTCAGACGGCTGGAGACCACTGCTATGCGTGCTGAGACAGAATAGAAAAATATAATACATGTAGTTCTGTATACTAAAAACAGACCTGGCAGTGTCCGCTAACATTAGATAAACTAGAACTAAAAGATTTTTTACCAAAAAATTTAGATTTCAAATTTAATACCACAAAAATGGAATAAAGGTATCCTACAGAGATTTCTGTTATAGGTGCATTATGCCTAGTAGTCATTTCAATATCGGGTATCAGTCTGTATAGAGCTCGATTATGCCTGTAGTCATTTCAGATAGCTAGTCTGTTTATAGACGTGATATGCCATAGTAGTCATTTTAAATTAGGTAGTCTCTGTTCAGGGATGTGATATGTCTGTAGTCATTTTAAATACAGTCTCTGTTAGAGTGATTATTGCTAGTTTAGTCCATTTTTAAATAGTAGCGAGTCTGTTAGAGTGATATGCCTAGTAGTCATTTCAATAGATAGACTGTTAATAGGCATGATATGCCTGTAGTCATATTACAAAATACTTGGCAGGCTATTATTCTTATTATATCTATTAGTCCAGTTGCCAAAATGTTTGACCTGCAATAATTAAATTACTCTCCGCCAACTTTTTTTCATTGAAATTGTTCTATATAGTTAGCTGAGAGCTGGAATTAGCCTTGCGTTCGCTACCTGTGTCAATCGTTGCCAGCATTTCTTGAGAATTCAAGAGTGGCCGCCTGCTCGATTCATCTTTGGATATTGCGTCAATTGTTACATTTGTGCATCTCGATGCCTAGAGGGTCATGCCATACCTTTTTTTAGGTGTTGTCGCTTCCGAGTTGGCGAGGGAGTCCATTTCTGGATGCTTAATTTTTGGATAATGCGCGGTCAAGGTCAAAGGTCAAAAAATGGAGTAGCGTCGAACGCTTCTTGTAAATAAGACACTTTAATGCTCAATTTTCTTTCTGTTCAACTGAGATGTTAGATAGGCGGATGTTTCAATCGAGAATTCATTCATAGCAAACGCGAGGCCTTCAAACAGTACCAAGTAAGACAGTAGGTTGGTCACGAAGCCTCTATGAGCTCCTCATTCTCATTACTCCTCTTAATCCGCCGATACATGCATCCTATTGTTCATCTTTCGTCAGTCGACACCTCACTTGCCTCCTCTTCATTGTCTTACGCGCAGGTGTCATCGAGATTTTTCTTCAAGTAATTGACTTTACAGGTTACGAGCGCCAGCCTCCTACCCTCTGCACTGTGCAATAGTGCGTGTGCATGATAGGCCTGCACGGGTTGCAGCTGCAACGTGGTCCCGCCCTGCATGTCTGCCCCTTTGCCGCTGCAGCTGCCAGCTCACTACAGTCCAGGAGCATTGGTTGTGAATGCAAGTGCTCCAACGTATCCCTCGACCGTCAAGGAGAAAACCGATTGCTCTCTCGTTCAGCGACTCATAGCCAATCGAGAGGGCTTTATACAGCTGCAGCAACTTGATTTACAGGACCTTCGCCAGCTGTCAATCCACCTCTGATTCCAATAAAAGGCTCTGTCTAGCAGAAGAGTCTCAGCAGCTTCAATTCGTCCTGCGGTGAGTTTCAGTCAGGCAGCGGAGAGCGCAGCCTGGCATGTCGCAAGTCTGAGGAGTGACAAGCTGCTCGATGTGGGCGGGCTTCAATGCCTCAGCAAGGAGCCGACCAGCGTGCGTAGCCAGGGGGGGCGGTGGGGGGCGGTCGCCCCCCCAAAACGGCTCAATATCTGGCTGCCCAAAATGGGCCTTAAATATTCAAAATTATTAACGGGTCTTAGCAAATTATTAGCAATCAATGGCTCGGCACGTGCCAAACGTCGAGCGGTTGTCAAATTTGCCATGTGGCGTGCACTGTTAGGTATGCATTGTATAATGTCACTGTACGACTGTGTGTTGTGTGTGTGTGTGTGCTGTGCGCGTTGTGTTGTGTGTGTGTGTGTTGTGTCGTGTGCTGTTTGATGGACGGTCACTAGTATTCAGGTGATGTGACTGCTGTGTGTGGTGTGTGAGAGCTGTTATCAATTAAATTGACTGGCTGAGCGTTGTTTTCAGGGCTGCTGTGTGCGTCCTTGGTGTGCCGTCGATGCAGTGTGCGTTTGCATGACGGGCCTGTGGGAGTGTGGGTGTATCGTGTATATATAGCCTGCGTGCTCGTGTGTTGTGTGTTGATCGTGTGCTGTTGATGTGTGTGTCACGGCGGTTTGATGAGGCCGCTCATCAGGATTTGACTAGTGAGGGCCCTGTATCATATTAGGTTGACTGGCTCGAGGTTGTCCTCAGGCTGTTTTGATGAGAGCTGTATCAGCGGTGTTGGACTGA
>NW_014577367.1:20399-28758 GCF_000485595.1 Priapulus caudatus
CGGCGTTCTTTACACGATGTTAGGTATCAGATTGTTTCGACATATGGTCTTCCCGCGCAGATATTCGAATAGGGAGAGAGTGGTGTTGTGATTGCGTGAGTGGAGTAGGATAGAACTGGGCTGTGATGACGACGAGAGATGTCGGTATTATAAAGAGTGAAGGACCGGTTGAACGCGGCCGAGGAAGCGTGGACTGCGAACTACGAGAAAGACGTGACCTTGACGAGCGACAGAGGATTGTTTGTAACAATAGTATTCTTTTATGACACAAATGCTATTTACGTACTTTTTTCTTGGATTATTTATACGTTAATTTATATACATACAAATACTTTCCTGGGATTGCGGACTACTGGCAGCCAAAATTTGATTCGTTTGTTCAGTGTTTTGCTTAAGAACGAGGCAGATATAAAGGCCATGTCAATTTCTGGCCACTTACTGGCAGGAGGGAGAGGCTGGACAAATCTGGAACGGGGAAGGAATGCGGGTGTACAGGAAGCAGCAATAATGACTAAAGACTTTACAGTCAAAGCTGAGGGTCAGGTGAAGTCACTTACTGGACTATGAGCGGCTAAGATTTGTGTGTGTGACTAAAGTTGGTTAGTGTTGATTTGGGTAATGAATGCAATGCATGACATTGTCTAACTGTTAGTGGGAAACTATACGATTTAACTGTAAGTGCGTACTAAATCATTTCTTAGATGTGTTTCTGTATTTATGCAAATTAATTAGTTAACTGTTCTTTTTTTTCAATTTTTTAAGCAAGAGAGGGCATTGACTGGCATTCCTAATGTCGCTGAATGGCATGGAAGCTGATAGGTCAAGTGGACGTTGTGATGAAACTAACCTATAACAGGAGTTAATTTTAGAGTCATTAAACGATGGGTGCGATGTCGGGCGCATTGCTTGGAATTATTATAGATGTATATGTATGTAATGAAATAATAGACGTAATAATTTGAGTGAGGCGATGATTATATGATAAAAATTCATTAAAAGCTTTTTACAAGTACTAGTCGATGCCCGTTAGGTGGTCAGAACTTATCACACTAAGATAAAAAAAAAAGCAAAGAAAGAACTCTAATATTGCCTATGCAACTTCGTTCATTATGCTGTAAGAATGTCGACAGTTTGGAGAGATCGTTAGCGCGTGCGGAAACCTATAGCGGACACACACGAGACGAAATTTCCCAATTTATAGTCAGGATGTAAAGAAGTCTAAGCATGTGTTAGAAATCTGCCTGCATTGACAACTTTTATGAATAAACAACATATGTTAGTTTTTGATGAATTGCTTAACGGTTTTGTGCACATTTTGGAGAGTAAATTATTTAGAGTAATATTCGAAAGTATGATTAACAACAATGTGTTGATTAGTACATCATATACAGTGCCTGTAATCCTTTTAAACCCATTTTCCTATCTTTAAATAAAGAAAAATTTCAGAAATAATACAATAAAATGTCTCGTAGTTGCTGTTTTTCAATATTCTGATCATGTAACTTTAGTAGATCCATTTGTAGTTGCTGTTGCATACCAAGTGGGATTAGTTGAGAACTAATCTAAGAAAGCCATTTGAGGTTTTATGATAGTGTGAACATTGGAGGCGTCTGCAGTCGTCGTGCTCTACCTAAACCCATTGTCACCGCGTGCTTCTTTATTAAAGCCCATGCGCGACGGCGGGTTCTTATTCATAATTAGTACCTTGTGAAGGAATGACCCAGCTCGAGGATATAAAATACAGCCACTGATAGACAACTGAACGCAGGAATTTAGATAATACACGCATGAATAATATTTATTAATAACTCCCCTCCAATCACCGCACGATACAATCCTGACACCACATTGGTTACAAATTCTTCATTTTAGTAAACTACCTGACGCTTGCCTACAAGCGCTGTCTCTACCTTCGTTAACATTACCACTCGCTTAATCTGTTGCATCCCGACAACGGAAATATAACCGCGGTATGACAAACTCCTTAACTCCGCGACACATATACTTATAACCACGTTAACCTACATTCCCTAACCGCATTACTGTAATGCCGCGATCATTCTCACTCGCAGTATCAACGATCTAAACTATCAACGTTTCTAACTATCATACAAAGAAGTAACCATATTTACGTGAACGCCATCTGGTCGGAGGAGTCTGTTCAGCTTTGTCTTGACTGGTCCCAGCACACTATATCTCTTCTCTCTTAAATCTCTGCTTATTTATCTTACCCAGCGTCCGCGCGTGACCTCTGCTTTTCGGTCAAAGGGTGTACCTGCTTTCTCCCCCCTTGACTATTATTACCCTTCCTTTATTTCTCTTCCACTACAGTAAAAACCCGCGTATAAGAACATAGATTTTAAGAACATGTTAGGCTAAAATTTCCCATTTAGACCCCTTTACATAAGAACCTGTTTTAGGCTGAGATTTTAAAGTAGGTTCTTAATTTTCCATGCAGATGAAGACTTAAAAAGAAACACAGGTAAAATAAAACAGACGAGCTCAACAATATTGATGCAATAACAATGCCAATGCCAATGCCAATGCCAATGCTCAACAATAACAATGCCAGCACCCTGGCATTGTTATTGAGACACAGTACTGCATTATTTACATATACAGTAAAAACCCGCATAAAAGAACACGTCGATTAAGAACACTGCGATTAGGCTGAAATGCGGTCAAAAAATTGCATATACATAAGAACACATTCAGCCTGAAAATACATGTATTTGTATTGACATCTCAACCATAAAAAAACAAACATGTGCAACAACTAAACTCTCCATATAACACCTTACACAGTTCAGGTAGGTTTCAGCTAACTAGTACATATTAAAAGGAGAAACAATTAAGAACCTATTTAAGAACCTTTTGAGCCTAATTTTTCAGTAAGCACCATTTATATAAGAACATGTTGAGGCTAACTTGGAAAAATCTATGTTCTTATACGCGGGTTTTTACTGTAGGTCAGTCGTGCCATGTCCGTACGCTCCGGCTGACCAGCGGTCTATTATATAACAGTTGTCCATTCCCGCTCGCATCCTCCTAGGTTACACCATGACGGTGTTTGTGCAATCGCTACGCACCCCTGAAAACGGTGCTTCGTTTCCAGTGGACGGGTTAATTGCTACCACACGGTCTAGTCCAGTTCGGACCAGTAGCAGATAGGGTTGAGCAGCACACACGCACTCTGCATCTACACGAATGAGTTTGAGTGAATTTGAGAGCAGAGGCAGGGCCAAATATCATGTAGGGCTCGGCTCTGCAATGACGTCTTGTGATAGAGAAAGGTCAGTATTTTTGGTGTTGTGCCACAGTAGAGGGCGTCTATAGGCAGCAGGCCTGAATAAGCACTACACAGAAATTAATTAAAAATACTCGGCGAGTTTCGAATTCTTGCTCCATGATGTCAGGTCACTAAATATGGCATCAAAAACAGTGGCTACGTTTGTCGATGTCATCTCGACCGCGTCCACTAGCGAGCAGATGAGAGCGTACTGGGCCTTAAAAAATAATGCTATAGATCTGGTCGGCTAGTACTGAACACGTAAAATTCACTCGCGCGACTGACGCACCATTCACACATGGAACAGGCCATTTCAGGCGTAATGAGGACGTTGGAAAACTCTATAGAACAGACATTTATCCCTAAGCGATCAGCACTAGCATTTAAGCAATCAGCACTAACTTCTAAGCAATCAGCACTAGCATTTAAGCAATCAGCACAAAAGGTAGACGTAACCCGGGGACGTAACGTACTCGACGGGGCATTTAGACAGGTCAAAAATCACGGGGTTATTCAAGCACGAGAAGTTGATGTTTGTCGGGTCGACCTCGGGCTTACCCGGGTAACCGTACGTTGCCGTAAACGCAGAATTTATATGCCCCGGCGGACATTCGACAGATACGCTGTCGCCCTCGCAGCCTCTAAGTGAGAATTCTTTCCCTGGAACGTATAAGGTGCGGTATATAGTTTAATTGCAGTGCACAGTGAGAACCCTGGAATGCGTACGATTTCAATATTATAGTGTTTGTTTGTTGTTGTGTTTGTCACGTAAAGTGAGACGCATGATATAGCTAGTGTGGAGATTTCGGGGGTGTATAACTCACAGAAGCAGTAGACTAGATCAGGATGGATAGATTGAACTCACAGTATAGATGGAATAGCCATATATTGACTAAAGAGAAGATCAAATATAGACCGCACATAGAAAGCGCGCACGTCCATGGGCGCAGCCATCTTGGATCATGCAGAGAGGTCAGGAAAAACAAGGCGTGGATGCGCGAAAAGCGATAACACAATCATTGTATATAACATCATAATCATCACTGTACGTCTTCCGGGTCATTGTATTCATCGTCTGGATCGTATGCCCGTAACCAGACATAATACCTCTAACAAAGAGCCCTGTTTGTTTGAAAATGGATCGAACCCCTCAGGCATGTACTCTTCGTAGTCGTCATGCCTGTTCACCATCCACCAGGTGTCGTTTAACTTGATCCCTAGTGGCGGCAGTGGGATTGCCCCCCAAATAATTATTACCGCTGTCAAACTGGGCGGTTGTGGCAGGTTCTTGAAATCTGGCACGCGTGAAAGATAGATGGCTGGCCCTACGAGACCTCGGTAGATAAACCAGCCTACTATGTGCACGTACTGTGCCAGGGTCAGGCGTCTGATTGCCTCCCCGCATTGACCGAACAACGTGACGTACTTTTCCGGACCGTGTTCTCCTTCCTGGTCTATGATCAGCTCCACGAGGGGGACATTGGCGGGGTACTCGTCGTCCCCTCGGTGGCGCATCTCGTCGTGGCAGTGGGCTGCGCGGTCCCTCTCCTCCTCCGTCCAAGTAAAGGTGAGCCAGGAGTCTTCCGGGAGGTGGAGGTATGCGGGAGGTATCTCCAGTCAATTCTCCCAATACTGCCATTGTAGGTGGGCCGGTGGCGGAACGTAGACGTGCGGCACGCCATCTTCCCAGTCGCCGAAATCAGCGGCGGCGTCACAGTCGCTGAAATTGATGACATCCGTGAGGGCTTCCCAGTCCTGGCCGGCCTCCTGCTCGTCCTCGTCGACGAACTTGAGATCCTGCTCGTCTTGAGCTTGGCTGAGCCAGTGGCCCTGTAGCGCGGCTGCTGCGCTGTCCGGTTCCGGTTCAGGAAACCCGGTGCTGTGTGTGCCGTAAATCCCCTCCATCGTGTAGGTGACTTCTCTCAGTGGCATCTTCGTCGCTGTCGTTTCCGTTGTGAGTTCTGGAATACTTTGAAGGTCTTATCATGAGAACATCTTTGCTATTTTTCCCGATGAATTATCGCGTCTCGGCATGACTGATCTGCTATGGCGTTATTACTGGCTATCTCATGATGTAGTCGCCTCTATATAGGCCCACTGCAGTACTATGGCATCGTTAACTATCGCCGCGAGGCAGGAGTCGTGAAATAGTCATTATCGGTCCATTGTTATCACATAGTGCAAGTTATTATATATCGTCTCGCGATTGGGTGAAAAGGTGGGTGCGTCGAAAGGATCTGTTTGGTTTGGCGAGACCTGGCATGGGGGTGGGGTGGTAGAGAGTGAACGTAAGGGTATTTCGACCATTTTGGGTTCGGTGTCTATGGGTGTGGGGTAACGCCGAACTGGTGCTCGCTGTAATCCCCCGCCCGTTCTGAACGACACAGGGATAGCGGGACGGAAACGCTGCCATAAACCCTTCTTATAACACCGGAAATAGAAAACTAGTGCAATTTCTGCGACAATTATTATCCTTAAGCTGCGGAGTCGTGGGTTTTGACATGATAATTCAATCTATCCCAATGATCAAACGCAGCACCCTGAGATGATATCTGCTTACCCCGTCCAACCGCTGCTACGAGATCGTTAAATAAAACATCTAAATCTGTATCCTTATATAGGCAGGGCCGTATCCAGAGGTTGGGCAGAGGGGGTTACAAAATGGCGATGCGAAGCTTCGCCCCGAGCCGCGAAGCGGTGAATGGGGGGAGAGTCCGGCCAATTTTTTTTTTTTAACATGCTTAGATGCTATTTCCTGGCATCTAGTTCACTTCAATTGTTTGTTGAATTCATACAAAAGACAGTGTATATCACCATAACAATATTAACATCAATAAAATAAAATGAGATTTGTAACAAACTCGTCTCTGGTGTTGGGAATTATGACTAATTATCTCCGTGGTGTGATCCATCCAATCTAGATACTAGGATAATGAGCTGAAATTATAATGTTAACTAAAACTGTTACAGTAGTAGAGTGTTTCAGTAGTTTACAAACCATCAATGAGTCTTTATCTTAAAAAAAGTTATAATTACATTTTAATGGTTACACAAAAAATTTACTTTTACCCATTAAATTTGACTAGTTGACACCTGTTATACCCACTTAGTATCACAATACATTTATTTGTATAGATCCCAATGTAACCGAGTAAGACCCGAGTAAACAACTGTAGGTCCAAACATGTTACTAGGTTTAAACTAGTACTTTTTTTATCAACCGAGGGGGGTTACAGAAACCAAATAACCTCCCCTGGATACGGCCCTGATAGGTGTAGTGGGACTACTGCTGTCGGAATGAGTGCAGTAGAATTTATTGACGGCCCGTTTGACAGCTAGAATTTGTTTACCCGCCGTCCGTGTACCATCTTTGCGTGCCTGGGGTGTTTATCTCGGTCTGTGTGTTCGGTCTGAGTGTTTCTGTCACCTTGTGGTTTTGTCCATGCGTCTGCCTGATATGCTATTTAAAAGTTATCTACATGAACCTTGTGTGTGGCTGTCTGGTCCTGTCTTTTTATTCTAACTACTAGTGGAGTGACCTGCTCTACGATTGTGTAAAATGGGCGCCACGCAGAGTGTAGCTTGGCGGTTTCATTTCGGCGTAATACTGGGCTGTACCAGTATACTGATTCGCCTACCATAAATCTCTGTTCCTTCGCTCGTTTATCGTATAACTGCTTGTTTCTCTCTCTGGTTAATTGTGTATTTTCGTGTATTTCTGTCCAGGCGTGGTATAGTCTATCTGTTGCCTGTAAGATCGGGTCATCTGCGTACTGGACCCTGCGAGGATGTAATAGCACGTCTAACGGTAATCTGGCTTCTTTCCCATGATTTAGGAAGTAAGGTGTATAGCCCGTTGTTCTGTGTATAGAGGTGCGATATGCAAATAGTAAAGCTCCAAACTTTGTGTCCCATGATGAATGGTCCTCGCGTATGTAGCACGAAACTAAATTTCCCAACGTTCTGTGAAAACGTTCCACTACCCCATTGAAAGCCGGGTGGTATGGTGCCGTTGTAACGTGCTTAACGCCTAACTCTTTTTTTCTAGTGCGGTCATTAACGAGTTGAAGAATCCTTTGCCGTTATCTGTTAAAAATAGTTCTGGGCAGCCATGCCGTTGGTTAAATTTGTTAATAATGACTCCTGTAACTGTTGCTGATGATTTATTTGGTATCGTGTATACCTCAGGCCATGCCGAAAACAAATCAATAAAAGTCAGACAATACCGATTACCTGCCCGTGTAATGGGTGATGGCCCCATTATGTCTATCGCGATTACTTGATTTGCGTGAGTGGTTTGTGGCACGTGCTGCATTGCCGCGCGAATCCTTTGCATCTTACGAGCTGAACAAGTAACACATGCCTTGACATATTCATACACGTCGGAAAACATATGCGGCCAGTGATACCTTTGCTGAATTTTGAAAAGTGTCTTTGAAACCCCTAAGTGCCCTGAGTAAACGTGGTCGTGAAACAGTGGCATAACCTTGGTAATTAGGCTGCGTGGAAGTTTTAATTGTGCCCCGCATTCGAGATTATTCGTGCTGACATGAAATACTAAACCCTCTTTTAGAAAATCGCTAACCAACCGCGCATTCCGTAGGGTGCACCTGTCTGTTGTCAACGCTTGCCTGACTCGCAACAGAAACGCATCTTTTTTCTGCATGTTTCTAAACATGTCTATTGTAAGGTCAGCGGGTAATTTTATAGCTGCCGTCTCTGCAGTTTGCTGCGCTAATGGCTTAGGCTGAATGTGAGCGACGCTCGCTTGTGGTAACTGTATTGTTTGTGTGGAGGCATTGCGCGAAAGGGAAAGTTGTCCTTCGGGCATTAGCCTCGATAGCGCGTCTGCTTGTTTGTTCGTGGCGCCAGGTTTGTATGCTAATGTCAGCTGGAACTGTGATAAAAGTAATACCTAGCGTTGTAACTTGGCATTTCGCAACGTTTCGGCTTTTAATAGGAACTTGAGCGGTCTATGATCGCTGATTATGCGATACTTACCCCCTCTAGAAAATGTCTCTATCTCTGCACAGCATAAACCAGAGCGTAACATGCTTTTTCAACTATGGG
>NW_014577367.1:29952-41403 GCF_000485595.1 Priapulus caudatus
CGCGTACTTATGTTGCAGACCTTCTAATACCCGATTCATAACTCTCTGATATTGTCCCGGACAAGAGGCTATCCCAAATGGCATGGCTCGCCCGTCAAAAAGTCTCGCAAGTCAGTATAAATTTTCATTTCGTATAAATCAGTAAATCCCAGTTCTTCATCTGTGTGTGCGAAGGATGCCCTATGTGTTGTTAAAAAGTGTAGTAATTGCTTCTTGTGTTGTTGGTTTGTGACATGGGCCACTAACGAGGCATAATCGACTGTTGTTTGCGCGTTGAGTGCGTTATCCGGCAAGTGATCAATTTGCCGAGTCTCGCTACAACAACCCGCTTTCTCACGCCTTTGTTGTATAGTCGTCTGTCGTTTCAGCCCTGAGGCCGCGACGAAGCGCGTAGCGTCGTTTTTTACCATCCGGCTTGGTCGTGCTTGTTCTATCGTTCGACGTAAGTGTGCCACCGTTAATGCGGTATTATAATGCAAATTTATGTGTTTGCGTGTTGTATTTCTAAGGAAACAGCTAATCGTGCCATTATTGTGTATGTGGCATGTTTTCGTCAGAATCTGTAAAACCTGTGAAACGCTGATAGCCTTTTAGTGACAGCGACTGAAGTTGAACTTGTATTTCCACGGGTAAAACATCATTAACCTGACATTCACACCAAACCATTTGATATGGCGCGAGGTGTCTGTAGCGTTGCACATAGGCTACTTTTATCGTGGGCAATGGCCCCCGTCCCTCTTTCGCGTACATCGGCACGATACTATTACCAATCGTTAAAACTGAGTTTAAGAAATCTATGCCCACCCTATTTTGGGCGAAAAAGTTTATCCCTAAAATGATATTCTTGGGCAATGTTGCTACTACACAACACTGGAGAGACATTCTTACTCGACCTAGTGTGACCGGCAATTTAACTACCCCCTTCACACGTAGCTGGTCACCCGTAACAGACTGTAACTGTAGACATACTTCGTTATCGAGTGTTGCGGCTTCCCTTGTGTGATTAGGTAACCCCCTCCATACTGACTTATCGACTAACGAACATTCAGCACCTGTATCGATTAATGCTACCAGTTTTTGCCCACCTACTCGAATATCGCAACACGGCCACACGGCGCGTGTGCGACTGCGGCTGACCCCCATTACCTCATGTTGCAGCCTAGCGGGCGCGGCGCGTTTCTCGACGGCAAAACTACCCGACAATCACGTGCGAAATTACCCTCTTTGCCACAACGGAAACATAATCGTACTTGATTTTGCGGTCGTCCTGCCGAAACAGCGGTGGACGCCTGTTATAGTCCGATTCATTAGGCGGTCTACGTGGTGTGTTAGAATTTTGTGGTGTAGCATCGTGTCTGTGTTTGTGTCTGTGTCCGTGTGTTTGTCGGCATGTTGCGTTGTTTCTGCTCTTGTGTTGTGCATAAATTTTGCATGCTTGCTACCAAGTGCTTCATCTCGCCTACACTCTGATGCATGTCTCTAGCCGTTTGATTATTCCTAACGAGATCTACTTCCATCGGCTCCACATAGCTATCGTCTCTGTAACGCTGAGCTTCCCTATTACGCAAACGTATTGCGATCCTTTGTTCTACTACAGCTTCTCTGTCGGCTAACTCTAGTGCTCGCTGTAGTGTCTGCGGCGCTCGTTTTAACAAATATTTCTGTATTGTTGTTGCCGTTTTTTGTTGCGCGGCGCTAGCGCGGTTCCTGCGCTAGTGAGGGGCACAATGTATTTTCAAGTGGAGGGGTGGGCAGTTCGCACGCGGATTTAAACGCCATTTTTCGTTGCGCAGCACTAGCGAGGTTTGCAACCGCGTGCAACCTGCCAACCCCTTCACTTAGAAATAAATCGTGCTAGCGCCGCAGGCGCGCAAATCCATTTTGAAATGTGGGGGTACACCAGTAGCGAGCACGCGAAACGCGCAATCATTTCGATATTAGACCCCTCAGATGCGTTTTCTGTGCGAGCAGCGGAGGGTCCGGACCCCCTGACCCCCCCCTTACACAGCCCCTGCACACCACACCCACTACACACACACTCACTACACACACTATTTCACAACTCACGACACACACACACACACACACAACTTTCTACCATTCCAACACATTGTCAGTCCACATGCATTTGGTTTGGTGATCAAGATTACGAAAGGGTTGTCCACATGCAGTCATAAAATCAAGAAAACAAAAAGCAGAAAAACCAATCATTTGGTGTTGAGGCGGATGAGAGTTTTCTGCCGTTCATTGGGCTCCGACATTTTAAATCCCATGTCCTATTCCTGCGCTTTAATTGGTCGGTAAATATTTGTGGCTGAGCTGATAGCTCAAGCAGCCCGCACACGCTGAGTTTCTGGCCTCGCGTGGCCACAAATATCAAACATGATAGATATTGGTCTCACAGCCACGCGAGGCCAAAAATCGTGCAGAATCTGCGCGCACACGCTGAGCTATCTGCTGAGCAAACCGCCTCTTGAGGCCGTTGGCTCAGCAGATACTTCACCGTGTGCGGCGGGCTTAACTCTGCTGGTTGGCAAAAGCGTTCGCCGGTGGCTATTTTATATTGTTTGTTGTGCATGTTGTATTGGTAAAAAAATTGTCAGTTACTGCGTTATAATAGGATGTAGTGATCGACATCGAACGGGGAAAGGTGTTTTATTTCTAGAAATATATGTAGAATACCTAGTAAATCAAAATATTCAGTGAAACACAATCTAGTAATAGTAGATGATAGCTCTAGTACTATAGCCCGCGTACAGTGGCTGCCGCAGTGACGGCCTGGCGAGCCTGCTCTGCTGAGGCCGTTGGCTCAGCAAATAGTTTACCGTGTGCGGCGGACTTTATGTTTACACACGTCGCCGGGACGTGACGTCACACTGAACTCTGCTATAGTACAGTTATTTCTTTTTGTAAGGTTTATCTTCTGCAGCATAGTGATTCCCCATTTCTGCACGGTGATTCCCCTCTCAATGACTGGTTTGTATGGTTGTGATCCGCAACGACAACGTGCTAGGCCTACCATTCCGTCGAGTTCGCACTTGTTTCAAGTGTCAAGCCGACAGACGACAAGCGATTAATTTACACCTTGTAAACTAAAAGTAAAACTGAACTGGTACTGCCCGGTAAGTCATTGATGTCGTTCATGTAAATATTCGTGTAGTATAGAACTGCTTAATCAATGTGATCTAATTACGGGTGCAAATACAGTTTATGACGTCCAGTATTACGTACCAGTTTATGACGTCCAGTTACGTACTATGATTAGTGAAGTGCTGATCAGATGATTATAGTTATGTGTTTATATATTTATGTGTCAGTGTGCAGCGGCAGCAATGGCGGCAGCCAGTGTTTGTTGCAGATGAGCATTTGGACGGCATTTACAGGAAATTGTCGGCAATAATAGGTAAAACAGAGTAGGCCTATAGAAACATTAAGACTTTGGTAGTAAATAGATTTCGTATTTATTTAGCATTGTATTTTATTGAAACGCTCCAAGTGCCTGTGTAACGGACACTCTACACTGTTATAGTGTTAACCTGTTCGTAGTGGCTACGCGTCCGGAACCGGTCGCCTAGCCTCCAGACTACGCATACGGACATCCACTCACACAGTAATCGCGTGACTCGCGTACACGCATGATTGTGCAACGGGACGCTCTGCTGAAAATATACAATATATGCACTGCTGCCGTCTATCCTTTCATCCGCCCTCTCTCGCTCTCTCGCTCTCAATCTCTCACACACACGCACGGCTCTCTCTCACACACACACGCACAGCTCTCTCTCTCACACACACACACGCACAGCTCTCTCTATTTATCTCTCTCACACACACACCTCTAGCTCTCTCTCTCTCTCTCTCTCTCTCTCTCTCTCTTACGCATACACACACACATACACATTCCCTCTCTCTCTCTCTCTCACGCATACATGCACCCACACACACACAGTGACACTCGGCAATCAGCAGAGCGTCCCGTTGTGCAATCATGCGTGTGCGTGTTGCAAGATCACTGTGTGAGATGGATGTCCGGACGCGTAGCTGTGGCATAACCCAGCGGCTCCTCGTCCGGAACCGGTCGCGTAGCCACGGCCTAATCTGTTTCTGTAATACAGCATATCGTCTACACTAAACGATCAATTCCTGTGCGATCACGCACATGTATCTTGACGAATGCAAGTAAACTGGCAAAAGTTCAAGCTGCCTTTCAAGTCGAGGCTTCACTTCCACATGCACGCGAACCCACTTTAAGAAGACACCTAGTAGCATTGCACTCATTATTATTATGCACCTGTTTGTTTATTGGGTTTATCCCTAAATGCACTTACTACCTTGTCACTATATCCAGTGTAGTGGACACCCACAAGTACGAGAACATAACATAACAAAACGTTATTAACGGACTACAGTAAAACTCGCATAAGTCGGCACTTTTAGGACCAGCATTTTTGCGCTGATTTACAAAAAATGACGATATACGTGTAAGTCGTCATTTTGTCGACTTATGTGTCAGTCGCCAAAATGATGATTTATGCATGTATATATCGTCATTTTGATAACGTACAAAGCCGGCATTTTGACGACTTGGAGAGTGTCAAGCTGATATTTTAACAGGTTTTAGTCTTTCGTGGTACAGTACAAATGTATCAAACCATTTTGAGATGATTCCCTAGGCAGACACAATAAGTAAACATCATTTTAAATCTTGTAATGAACTTTAATGAACTGTAACTTTAATACATGTATAGAACAAGCCCATGCAAGCCCAAATATGCACGCCTATGCATGTACACGTCACTAACTACAATTTGAACTGAATTGAGCGATATATGCGTTTCTGCCAAACAATGAGTCATCATTTTACCAGGAATTCGCTGTACATTGGGCTGCATACACTGCGCTATCGGCCTTTTATGATAACGACATACAGATAAGATTTTACTGTTGTTTGAATTACATGGGACCTGTCTGAGGGTGACGACTTGTACATAATGACAGCTTGTAAATGATGACTTTGGCGGGGCTATTCAAATGGATTTATCGTTAGAGAAAATTGGGACTGACTTCCATGACGAATTAGACGATGGCGTCCTATGCGAGTTTTACTGTATATTATTATCTCGGGAACACATTCAATACACTAAAGTAACACTTTGTAGCCAAGCAAAAGAGTTAAGCACAAAAGATGATCAATTACATCGTGGTGACGAGTGGTTGATTAAGCACCGGAGTGTTATAAGTGACATAAAGATACGATACGATAAGTCCTAGCTAGCACTGTATCAGTAACTCTCATAGGGTCTATGTCCCCCAGAGTACTGCCGGAACGTACCATGGGTACGGTCTGGTATACCGGAACGTACCCTGGTCACTATTTAATATGGTTAGGGTTAGGGTTAGGGTTAGGGAGTAGGTGTAAGCGACTTCCTAGACTTTTTAGTGGAGTAGGCGAGGTTTCTTTGCACACTCCAAAGATATTTTATACTAGTACAGGCCCATACCCAGGCCGTAGCCAAACGTGATTGGTCCGCAGGCACAAAGGCCCTTTCCGCTTATTTTCAGATCTGGTTGTCCTGTCGGGCAACAAGAAGCAATTTTTACTTGTCCAATTTAGATTTTTCCTGACGACACGGGTGTCGCAGGCTGCTTTTTTTTAACGACCATTAAAAATACAACGTGAGAATGTCGTGTGATCGCGCCTTGACTCAAATTATGTTAGCAATATTAAACAACTAGAATTTTTCAATTGTCTGATCAGGCAACTAGCCAAGAGAATGACTTGTCCGACATAAACTTTTACTTGCCCGGGGCAATCGGACAACTGTTAGTGTCGAGTGCTGTATTCTGATTTGTGTGCTGTTAATAAATAAGCAATAAATTGTTCATAAATTGCTAAATACCAGCATATGATTAGTGCTCTTTCTGGCAATTGAGATGATCAAGATTTATTTATTCACAGATCTCCGGTAATCCGAGGTAATAAATCCGAGGTAAGATCTCCGGGATGCTTGATCCACGGTAGCAACCCTGGGTCAAATAATCCTCCTACTCAGGACTGCTTCAGCCCCATGTCAATCACATCTGGAGACTTATCAAGTGTTGATGACAACGTTATGTGGAATCATGGGACAGTCCCGTGTAATGTCGTTTCAAACAGCTTACAATTTGTTGGCAATCCTGGATCAAACAATCGAGTAAGCTTTGCCAACTCTGCAGTAAGCAGCGCTGTAGCATACACAACACTGGACATAGCAATCCAGCAAGCTATGAAAACTTTTGAGCAAACACTCTAGTAGATCACACAGTCACGGGGCAAAGCAACCCAGCAAGCATGAGCAAATGGACACCGGACACTGCAGTGGCTAACACCACCCACAGTGCACCTGAGGTGACGGACAACATGATGCATCCGGAGATGCCGAGAAATGTCACGCCGAACTTGTTTGAATTGCAGGTTGGAAGTAACTCGCAGATGACAGATGTGGTAACTTTCGTTTTACCTTCATCGAAATATGTAATGCTGAACTAGATTCATAGAGACACTGATTGTGTAAACGTAATTGAATGGATTAACATTGTTATTTTTTAATATAAATTAATGTTATCTCATCAAGTACTTGCTTAATGCCCTAACACGTTGAATGTTATTTCTAAAGCATGTTTCGAGACCATGTATTCTAATGCATTCTGTGTTTTTTTAAGATGCAGAGTGCATCTCCGTTGCAAGTACAACCATGTAAGTAATGATCATAAAGGAGATGTCAGCATGCTGGTTTTCATGGCAAATATGTCACATATTAGAACTATATTTAGAACTAGACCGAGTTTAAAATTATGGGCAAAACATTTTATAGGTAGACAAAAACTGATGGATGTTCTTACGTGCAGAATTTACTTTGCTTCCATTGCACATTTGACTTGACATGCAACAAATCCTCAATTGTGTTACATTTCAGACTTGGAAATATTAAGACAACCGCAGAGAAACGGGCATAGGTTTCGATATACGGTGGAGCGTGGCAGTCATGGAACCCTAGAGGCTGAGAGAATGAGTGGGGACCAGAAGAAAAAGGAGTATGTTAGTGTCAAGGTGCGTGACATCAGATGTACCTAGTTAAACAGACGCGACTATTTCCACGCGAGCTGAAAAAACACAATGCGTCCAAGCGAACGATGCGAATGAAACAATCAGTGCACACAGCAACAACTCTTGTAAACTCAGTTGCGCGATCTACAGGCGATCGTCGGTTCAGATAAAATGTTGCTTGCATAAACAAACATCCCCTACGAATTACGCATGTCATTTTAAATTGAATAATGTTAATTGAACCAAAGAATTTTGTACGAATTACGAATTACAGAATACGAATTATACAACGAAAATTAAAGGGAATAAAGAAGAGAAATATTGGGACCACATGTGTTTGTACGAATTAGGTCATTCTACGAATAAAGTGATGACGAATTAAGCGAGGTTGACTGTAATAGTCTCATAAAAAAATGTTTGACCCGGTGAGTTGGAAAGCTTGTATACCTACACTAAACATATTCTCTCTCGTCAGTTGGTAGGTTGGGGAGCACGAGCTAAGATAGTAGCAAGTTTGGTCACCAACGACAGTCAATCTGAGTCGCACATTCACCGATTGGTATCCAAAAAGTTCAATCCCTCCGCTAACGAATGGAGCCACCCAGAAATACAAGTGGACATGGCGTGTGAGATGACTGCCACGTGAGTTGCATGAGTTTAATGAAAGGCGTAAACAATCAGCATAGCGTCGCCGTAACCTAGCTTACTGCATAACAGAGTCCTAATCTTAAACAGAGAATCATTAACTTCTCTAAAATATGGTCATGTTTATGTTCAGTATTATATTTCAGATAACTGTTTACTATTTATGCAAGATGCCATCTGAGACTAATATTAATTTCTTAATCATAGTTACCCAGCTATTATTAGTTATTGCAGGGCTAGAACAAAACTCCGGACCAGAACACAAGCAAATGAATGCAGCAGACGATATACAAACATATCTGTCATCATACACCAAAAATATCAAATTCACGCACATAAACATTCAAAGCTTGGTTAAAAAACATGAAAAACTAAAGGACACATTAAAAGGTTTTAATAATACAGTGATTGCATTAAACATAAACATTGCATAAACATGGCTAACTAAAAACATATCCACTCAATCGCTATCTTTGCCGAATTATATATTATACAGGCGAGACATGGCAGTGTCAAAAAGGGGTGGTGGAGTTGCACTGTACATTCCAGATCGTATTAAGACTAAAGAACTCAGGAGCACAAAAACAAATAAAATTGAATCAATATAGTATGAAATAGCAGGTTTAATAATAGGAGTCGTCTACAGACCACCAAGTCAAAAAATTGATTACTTTCTCCAACATTTCGAAACAGAGATTGAGAATGCCACAAATGTAAATAAAAAAGTCATGATAATGTGAGATTACAATATAAACCTATTAAATCCAAGCAGCTGTGATTACATAAATTTGGGGCCTACATAGACTCGCTAGAAAAATACTGTATTACCAGTCTTAATAAAACTATACCTACCAGATATGATAAGTCATCAGCGACCCTAATAGACCATTTCCTAATTCAAAAAGATGCAGAATATATCTCCTATAAGTCATTCCCTGTGATTATTCAGATCATGACTTCATTACCACAATCTCTGACATAAAAAGACTAATAATAACAAGACTCTGAGATTAGAGTAGATATCTTTATCTCACATCACTTTTACTCCAATAAATTAGAGGACGTAGATATACGAAACTCAACCTCCACCTTTATTATACAAATCCGGAATCCCTCTCCACCCGGCAAAACGATACATGAATAATAGAACATTACATACATGAAATCAAATCTAATAACATTATCACCACAGACTTAAAAGACATAACCAACATATTAAATTCAAAATTCTTAGACATGGGTAAATTTAGTAACCCCATACCTCCATTATTTACAGAACATAAAAAATTGCTGAAGTCAGCATATACTAACACATCATTCTCATTCCAAGCTGTTAGTGAAGTGACAATATTAAACATTTTACAACAAATGAACTCGAAAAAGTCGTCTGGTCCTTCAGAAATTATACATGTCAGTATTATTAATGAGTAAAAATATCATCACACTTCATATCACATGCATATATGTAACCAAATGATCATGAAGAATGAATTTCCTGAAATTTGCAAAACTGCTAACGTCACACCCGTACATAAAAAAGGAGATAGAGATAATCCAGAGAACTACAGACCTATCTCAATAGTTCATTGTTTTGGTAAGTTACTAGAAAACGTATTATACACTCAAATCTGCGATTATCTAAAAAAAAAAAACTCCCTACTATACAAAAAGCAATTTGGTTTTCGGAAAAATCACAGTACCACTGACGCACTAGTCACGACTACAGAGGCCTACTGGAGACACAATTTGGACAATAACAGATTTGTAGCGACCGCATTTCTTGACTTAAGCAAAGCTTTTGACAGCATATCCCACAAAACATTGCTTCAAAAACTAAAACAAGTAGGATTTGACACATACTCTACAACACTGATTGATAAATACTTAACAGACAGAAAACAGAGAGTGAAAATTAACAACACTACATCAGAATGGGGGGGCTATTTTTAGAGGAGTTCCGCAGGCACTAGCGGATTAAGGGCGGGGCAACAGGGGCACGTACCTCGGGCCCCCACATTTGTGGACCCCCACATTTAGAGTATCCTAAAATTTACAAAACTGTCGTAATTGTGATCCACAAAATTCTTAGCATTTAACGTTGAAGTGATGCGTTTCCCATGCTGTTTCTCTGACTGAATTTTGCGAACACTTTCCTAATACCGAAATTGCTCTGAGAACTATCTTTCACTTGATTGGTCTCGAATTGTAGGCGGTTGAAAGGTCATTTTCAAATACTCAAGTTGATCAAAATCAGCATGAGAACGCATCGATGAGCCAACAGAGCTGGTAACACGGCTCAGTTATTCTCGCTATCGAATGTGACATTTTAAATTCGTTGAAACACGATGAAATACTCTCTGAATTTGCAAGCATGAAAGTGCAGAAAAAATACAGATTATAGGGCCCCCACACAATTGCGTGCCCCGGGCCCCCCACACGCTTAGTCCGGCCCTGCCCGCAGGGGACATTACTGGGACCGTTACTATTCTGCATATACATCAACAATATACCAAACATACTCGAAAAATGTGAACTGACCCAATATGCTGACGATACATTCAGACAAAACAATTCAGATCAAAATAAAGCTGTTAATACACTGCAAATTAATGTGGAAAAAATTAAACAGGTATTCGATTACCATAATTTACAAATGAACTCAGACAAAACAGAATTCATGCTATTTTGCCGCAATAGTAATAAAATTGTGGATACTAACAAAATTAAGTTGGATTAACAAAATTGAATAAGAAAGTTGATAAGTAACAACTCGATACCACAATTGAGAACAGTAAAATTTTTAGGTATGTATATATAGATCAGCATTTAACGTGGAATGACCACATAACTACATAGTAGACAAGATGAGTACAAGTATTAGCTTCCTCAGACAGATACGGGGTCAACTATACACAAACATAAAGCTGCAAATATACTCGTCACTCTGCCTGTCACATCTCATATATGGATCTAGTCTGCTTATAAATCTCCCCAAATCAGCTTTAGATAGACTAGAATTATGCTCTACGCATTATAACAGGCTATTCCCACAAAAACGCTACATCACAGAGACAGACAAGAGCAGCTACTAGAACTAGAGAGGAACTAAAAGTACCCCCAATCGAATACCTAATTAAATACCACACAGTTATATTTATATACAAATACATATCCACCATGTAAACAAACCACTCAGAAATAATCCCCTACCTTACCTGACAAATATTACATTAAATTCAAGAACACTTAAATTAAAACAAATAACAACAAGTAATATGTATGGACACAACTCGCTCACTAAAGATGCAATAAACCAATGGAATAAACTACCAATAGACACAAAAAGGAAGCCTTCATTTAGCACATTTAAAAAAATGTTAAAAAACTCAATTTTAACATCATATAACAGATAGGAGAACAATGTTGCATTCTGTATGAATATGTGTCTATATTTATATAAATGTGTGTGTGTCTGGGTGCGTATATGTAATATGTAATGTATGTCATGTGTATATAACGGTGTACGTATGAGTTTTTTTCCTAGGTTTCTATTTTTTCTTCATGTTGTATGCACTGTTTTGTACTGCATCACTCAGAAAATTTATCATTTTAACTACTCAACACTATTGCATTTATCAGATTTTTTCTCCATGAAAAAAAACTGTCGTCAGTACATGTATTTGTATCTGAATTCATGCAATAAAGATTTAATAATAATA
>NW_014577367.1:41914-44912 GCF_000485595.1 Priapulus caudatus
ATGTGTATGAAATATGTAATGTATGTCATTGTCATATGTATATAATGGTGTACGTATGAGTGTCAAAAGATGTTAAAGTGTACCTTAATTATTTTACTTGTACAGATTTTGCTGAATTTTTTTTTCTGGTTTCTATTTTTTCTTCATGTTGTATGCACTATTTTGTACTGTATCACTCAGAAAATCTATCACTTTAACTGCTCAACACTATTGCATTTAACAGTATGTCCATATTTATATAAATATAAGTGTGCGCACTCATACGTACACCATTATATACATATTACACAAACATATATGCTCTTTGAAGTGCATATCCGTCAGCATCTTCTGTGGAAATATCGTAACTGCTATGTCACTGAACCTAAAAAGACAACAAATTTTATTATTATTAAATCTTTATTGCATGAATTCAGATACAAATACATGTACTGACGACAGTTTTTTTTCACGGAGAAAAAATCTGATAAAAGCAATAGTGTTGAGTAGTTAAAATGATAAAAATTTCTGACGGATACAATACAATTATAATGCTATACAACATGAAGAAAAAATATATACACAAAAAAACTTCGGCATATTCTGTACTAGTAAAGTGATTAAGACAACATGAAGAAAAAATAGATACCAGAAAAAAACACTTCAGCAGAGTCTATGCAAGTATAGTGATTAAGGTACACTTTACCATCATTTTGGCGATTGCACCCAACCGATCGATAATCGAAGATAATCGGTTGAACGTTATTGATCGCGGCTACCAGATATTGAAATATATCATTTAATAGAGTATTTTTATGATACAATATTCTTAAAGCTGTGTAACAGTATACTTGCTTATGTTTCGCGTAGGTTAGAAATATAACCAAAACAAACACACACAAATAAAATAAAGTCATTTCATCAATGTTTGCAATTTTTTTTTGATAATCGATTATATATTTTCCCAATCGAGCGCTTATAATCAATCATCGGGACGTCACTGCCTGCAGGTACCTAAAGTGGCATACTCCTGCCAACATTAGTGATTGCCAAAGAGCCTGATAAATGGCAAAAGTTCTTACCAGGAATTTCCTAGGACGTTCCACTTTCCTGTACCCTGAGATTTGAGCCAAATCACAATATTTCTAGCTCGTGTATTTTCCATGTAATGCTTAGTGAAGAAACTCTTGCATACAGCAAACATCATTCCCTCATTCTCAGTAAATAGCATAATCTTAAGTATATTAAACTTGTTAGTTATCATTGGTAAAATATGAACCTAATAGAGATGTGACAACATTTCCACAACTTTCCAGGACTAATCATAATAATAGAACTTTACCCTGAACAGTTTAGGCATGTAAAATGTCATTTTAAAATTACAGAACTCCCCGTAGGTTTTCCGGACGAATACCTACCCTGTATATCATGTTAGCCTGTTGCGACCCCAAACGTCATAGAGAATTCACCAAGAATGCAAAACTTTGAATGTTTGACCCTTTTTATAGCCTATAGCATTTCACGATAGATGATGACATGATCATGAGCACTGTGCACATACTTACGGTTTATAGGAACACTGCGGCCCTTTCTTTGTTCTGCACATAATGATCGATGATGAAATTCCAACCGATTCCCATCACTACCTGTAGGTAGGTAGCTGCTGCTAGCAAGTAGATGTTTAGGCATGAATGTAAAATTTACAGCTTGTCCTTACCAGCTTGCACTGCCAAAGGAGGCAACATCGTGTAATCTTGGACAACCTATATATTTCGGTTTTACAGCTGCTGTCAGGACGCAGCTCGACAAAGAGCTGAAGTCGAAAATTATGAGGCTTAAAAAATTTGACGGGCAGCACATTGTGGTTCTCAAGTTTGAAGCATATTCGCTGAATGACGATGGCTCGACCGGCCCCCAGTTGTGCAGTCCTGTCTTTTCTAGTGAGGTAATCAACCAAAGTAAGTGCGAATGACGTTCCTGCTACGTATCTCCATGTGGTCGCATTCATAGGCAAAATGAGTTTACTTGAGTGGCTCCTGTAATAGAATGCATTATTACTAAAACGTTAATTGGTGACGTCGAATTGTGGTCATGTTCGCTATCATTCACCGTAGCAACTCTTTATTTATCGTCTAGGATCAACCCAGAATGGAGAATTGAGGATATCTAAGATTGGCAAGTCATCAGAATCTTGCAAAGGTGGTCACAGCAGAGAGACTGATACTGAAATGCTAATGTTCACTAGTAAAGTAAAGAAAGGAGGTAAAAGATGTATAGGTTTACCTGTCAATGTGTGTTACCTGTAATGTCTAAAAATGTGTAAGTGCAAGCTGCACCACAGTATTGCAACGACACGGTAGGCCAATAAGCCATATCTGAAAGTTCCCGCCACCATATTGAGATCAGATAAGAGGGGTGATAAGTATATATATATAGTACCTATATATAACATAGTTACGATAGTACTAGTCTAGGTTTTTTTTATCTATAATCTCTTCACTAACATCGTACTTCAATTCACAGGTGCGTTTCTGTTTACAAATAGGATTGTGGCCATTTGGGATATTTTGCAATGTTTGTGTTAATGCAAAAACTAAAAACGCACGAATGTTTACATTAATCATACTTTCCTAAGCGCGCCTCGGCCATTTTATACCCCCTTTTTCTATTACCTAAATAACACAGCTGGACTTTCCGATATTACTTATATGATCGATTAAAATTAATTCCGATTACTCCCACGAAGCTGCAGGGGCGAAATTAATATATTTTTTTAGTGAACACAGACAGTAATGGAATATATAGCTTTCCAGCTCTGGTGTTTTTATCCTCTTTGCTCGTTTAACTGTACACTGCATTATGGTTGACCGCGTGTAAGACTCTGTAGCGCAGGGGGGGGGGCTCGTGTCTATATAACCCATTGCATGCATATATTTATACTGTAGGTATGTTATTATGAGATATGCGTGATAATATATATATATATATATATATATATATATATATATATATAGTCGTG
>NW_014577367.1:46768-49530 GCF_000485595.1 Priapulus caudatus
AAAGGTTCATAATTTTTGCAGCCACAGTGTTTCTGCAGGAGCCAGAAGCCGATGCCATTCTTGGACCAGTCTGTTGCAAGGCAAGTGGGTTTGCTGGGATCGAAGATTCTTACGCCTTCTTCTATCTCACTAGCAATAACAGCTTTGGACTCGTCAAAAGCGCGCTGGAGGGCATCGGTCCATACAAACGGTATGCTTGGCTTCAGGAGCTCGCGAAATGGTAGCATCTTCTTAGTCATACTAAAAGCGTAGGAGACTTGATTAACCAGTCCGAACCATGAGCGGACATCTGTAACGTTGGTGGGCGTTGGGAAGTCAAGGATTGCCTTTAAGTACTTCTCGCATGGGCGGACGCTGTCTGGGGTATTCTGAAAACCAGCAAATTCCACAACATCTGCACCAAACATGAACTTCCTGGGGTTGAGGGTGATCCCGTTGAGGCCGCATATATCTAGCCATTCAACAGCGTAGAAAAAACTGTCTTCTAACGTGTCAGCCCGCAGGAGGACGTTGTCAACACATTTTGTCTTGTTCTGGACACCCGAGACAATCTCGCCATATCGCCTGGTGTATCCATCACCTGAGGCAATGTACCCCTGAGGGGCTGTCTTGTATCGGTACCTGCCCCCATGGAGTGATGAAGGTGGTGAGGTGTCTGTCCTCTGGGTATATGGGTACGCTATGGTATCTGTTCCATGCGTCGAGTACTGTCTTTTTTCCGTGAGGAACGGAACGGGCCTGAATGAAGGGTGATGGCGTGTGGTGTGTCTCGCGGGTAACGTGCACATTGAGGGCATGGAAATCAACCGTCCGACGTGGTTTACCGTCCTTCTTTGCACACACCACCATCCTGTAGCACCAGGTAACAGGCTCCCCGATGGGTACTGGTTCGAGCACACCCAACTGAACATTACTATCTAAACCAGCCTTGACGGCATCTCGCCAGTGGAGTGGGACAGGCACTGGTGTGTGATGTGCGACTGGCTTTGCGTCAGGGTCCACCATCAATTTCATAGGGGGGCTGTCCATTAGTGGCAAGGGCTGATGCTCACACGTATTAAATGTGCTTGATTTGTAGTAGTCAAGTAGATACTGTTGCAGCTTCACACGGTTCGCCTCAGTCGCAGGGAATGGCAGTTTAATAGGGTAAGTGTAACGTTGTTCCATGTGAGGAGTGAAAAGCATTCCATCGGTGAGACAACATTGAAATAGGCCTAGTCATCGTCTAGTTGTTACATAATGTTGTTCTTGACAGTTGCCATTGCCGTTGAACGATAGAGATTTGTTAACATTTGTTACCGCAAATAATAGTATAGTGTCGAATGATATATTATAGGAACATATTATATACCCGACCGTCGTGTACCGATTGATGCAAAATGGCATTGCGACCACGACTGTCGGGTACCGAGTCATGAAAATCGCATTGCGCGCACGACCGTCGGGTACCGAGTGATCGAAATGGTCCAATGCAATGGTGGTATTATACAGCTGCGAAATTCTGCACGATGAAAACGCAATGAAAAAGCATGGCTAACACACTTCTTTCCATTGTGCTCCAACATAACATTGTAGATACTCTAAATTCTAGCAAATATATGCTACACGCATGATCAATATGACAATTTATTCAATGGTGAAATTATGATTCATTTTTTGTGCAAGGAGAAGTCTCTCGCCAATTTTATATGTTTAATTGTTGGATTGAGCAATCATTATTTCATCCTATCTGTAAATGGCTCGCTGAGACGATCGCTCTTAAAATCCATCCGTCTGGTAAATGCGAAAAGTAGCACAGCCTACATACAGCGATCATATACACCAGCGTGCGTTTACAATGATAATTATCTTTAGTCAAGCTCGCGTTTTTCTTCTTCCAAACCAGAGCCGATAGGCAATTTTTGCATGTATTAGATGGTGCCAGCGTGCAGCAAAAACTTCGTCTACCCCTGCGATTAGCATACGTAGACGGACGCACGTACGCACGCCCGTACCTACTTATACAGGCAGCCAAGCACGCAAGCACATATAGCTAGCTGTAGTAGTACGAAGCAGACAAATACGCACACACGTGCGTATACATGTATGAACGCACGCAGTCACACACCGACGCACGTACGTACGCACGCAGGCCGGCACAGACATTTCTATGGGTGCATGTATGTGTTTGTATGTGTGTGTGCGTCGCTGAGTGCGTGCGTCAGTGTCTTTAAAATGTTCATTAGGAAAAAATTTTGAGAAGTCAAAAACATCCGTTCCCTCGACAAAATTATTTGTTAGTCTTGCCACAAGTCATGGCGTAAGATAAGTATGTCATCTAACACGCACAATTCACAGATCATATCAGGAGCTATTCACCTATTGACAATATTTGTGATTATTACGTCGTCATTGTTTGTATATAGGTGAACGTTTATATTTGCATGAATAGAGACGTATTATTTCCGCATGTATTATTATAAAACCCAGCTTAGGCTATGAGCCAAGGGGGTTGGTCGGTACCATACAGATGGAGTAAGGCTCATTGTGATTTTTAGCAAGATATATGTCCCTAGATATGAAAAAAATGTGATAGCAGTGTATAACTCTCGGCCATCTCTGTGTTATCACCCGAAATAGTATTATACCCCCTCTTTGCTTCGCCAAAATATGTGTTATTTGGTAAAATTGGAATAAATATTTTTTTAAGGACCACAGAGTGCCAATCATGTGCATACTGGATGCCAACTAATATAGTAATATAAATATAGAACATTTGTGGG
>NW_014577367.1:51536-83830 GCF_000485595.1 Priapulus caudatus
GACTAGCAGTTACGGTATTTCACAGAGATGCTGAACGGATATGCACTTTGTTCAAAAGCATATTGTGCAGAACAGAAGAAGGGCCGCCAGTGTGCCTGATAAACCGGTGAAGTTGGATGTGCACAGTGCTCATGATCAGGTGGTCATCTATCTGAAATGCTTTAGGCTAAAAAGGTGGGGGGTCAAACTATTCAAAGTTGTGCAATTCTTGGTGAATTCTCTATGACGTTTGGGTCGCAAAGGCTACATGATATACAGGTAGGTATTCGTCGCGGAAACCTCACGGCGAGTTCTGTAATTTTACAAGTGTGACATTACATGCGTCTAAACTGTTCAGGGTAAATTTATATTCATTGATTGTCCTGCGAAGTTGTGGAATGTTGTCAAATCTCGGTTAGCGTTCATATTTTACCATGATAATTAACAAGTTAATATACTTAAGTTATTGCTATTCTGAGAATGAGAATTGATGTTGGCGGATGCAGAGTTCTTCGACTCAGCATTACATGGAAAATACACGAGGCTGAAATATGGGGTGATTTGGCTCAAATCTCAGAGTACAGGAAAGTGGAAGTCCGTAGAAATTCCTGGTAGAACTTTGCCATTTATCAGGCTCTTTGCAATCACTAAGTTGGCAGGTATGCCACTTAGGTCCTGCAGGCAAAGGTGACGTCCCGATGATTGATATAAGGCTCGATTGGAATTATATCGATATCAAAAAAAATTGCAAACGATGATGAAATACTTTATTTTTTGGGCGGACAAATGTGTTTGTTTTGGTATTTCTACTACAGCGAAGACATAGCAAGTATACTGTTACACAGCTTTAAGATATTGCATCAGTAAAAAATGCTCTATTAAATGATATATTTCGAATATATAGTAGCGCGCTCAATAACGTTTCAAAGGCGATTATCTATCGATCATCGATCGTTGCAATCATGCATCGTGATGATTCCACCAGATTCCCATCACTACCTGTAGGTAGGTGCTGGTGGGTGCAAGTAGATGGTTAGCGAAAAAAAATGAATGTAATTTACAGCTTGTCCTTACCAAGCTTCACTGCCAAAGGAGCGCGGGCAACGTCGGTGTAATCTTGGACAACCTATATATTTCGGTTTTCCTAGCAGCTGCGTCGGACGCAGGCTCGACAAAGAGTGAAGTCGAAAATTTATAGCTTAAAAAATTTTGAGGGCAGCACATTGTAGGTTCTCAAGTTTGAAGCATATTCGCTGAATTTGACCGGCTCGACGCGCGCCCCCCAGGTTTGATGCAGTCCGGTCTTCTAGTGAGGTATCAACCAAAGTAGTGCGAATGACGTCCTCCTACGTATCTCCATGTGTCGCATTCATTAGGCAAATGAGTCTGAGTGGCTCCTGTAATAGAACTGCATTATTATAAAACGGTTATTGTGACGTCGATTAGTGGTCGAATGTCGCTATCATTCACACGTGCAACTTCTTTATATCGTCTGAGGATCACCCGAGATGAAGAAGAATTGAGAGATAGTCTGATTGCAAGTGCATCAGAATCTTCGTGCAAAGGTGGTCACGAGCAGTAACGAGACTGATACTGAAATGCTATGGTCACTAGTAAAGTAAAGAAAGGAGGTAAAAGATGTATAGTTACCTGTCAATGTGTGCTTACCTGTAATGTCTAAAATTGCGAAGAAGTAAGTGCAAGCTGCCACCACAGGATTGCAACGAACGTAGGGCCAATAAGCGAATATCTGAACAGTTCCCGCCACCATATTGAGATCAGAAGAGGTATAGTATATATATATGGTCTAATAATAACTTAGTTTCGATAGTACGTAGTCTTAGGTATTTTTATTATCAATCTCTTCATACATCGTACTTCAATTCACAGAACGGGTGCGTTTCGGTTACAATGGATTGTGGCCCATTTGGATATTTGCAATGTATGGTAATGCAAACTAAAAACGCACGAATGTTTACCCAAAAAATTAATCATACTTTCCTAAGCGCGCCTCGGCCATTTATACCCCTTTTTCTAGTTACCTTAATAACACAGCTGGACTTTCGTTTACTTATAATGATCGATAGGTTTAATTAATTGGTGGCTGTCCACGAGCTGCAGGGGCGAAATTATAGGTTTTCTTTAGTGAAACAGCAAGTAATGGGAATATATAGCTTTCCAGCTCTTGGTGTTTTTTATCCTCTTTGCTCGTTTAACTGTAGCACTGCCATTTGGTTGACCGCGTGTAAGACTCTGCTATCGCGGGGGGGGGGGGGCTCGTCGTCTATTAAACCCATTGCATGCCATATATTTATACTGTAGGTTATGTATTTATGAGATTTATGCGTGATAATATAATATTATATTTATATATTATAATTATATATATATAATATATCATTCGTCGTGCTCGTGGTCAATATATGGTCCCAAACCGTCATAGCAATTGCATCTGTTTAATTCTGAGTTAGTTGTATTATTAGTCTCCTCGTACCAGTCCTTTATGCGAGTCAGTCTCGATTCGGTGGTTTTTTACAGTCATAGTTCGGTTTTTGGCGATGGTGAAGGTGGGTAAACTGATGTTGGAACGGAGATTCATGAACAGACTGCTGTTGCGTGTTGTAATCCGCCTACAAGGATCACACCTGGAGCACCAGTTGATGTAATTATTGTATCTTGCCCGATATTCTATAAACCTGTAAGTTAAATTTTCGGGAGCTTGCCATCTCCACGTCGTCGCAGTACGTGCGATTGGATAAGTTCGTGATGTTACTGTTGTTCAAGGGCGGGACTGGCATAGGGAGCACCGGGGTTTTCCCGGTGGCCTGGCCGGCTAACTGGCCGTGCCCTAAAAAAAAAAAGAATAAAATCTGCCAGCCTCCAGAGCCATATTTAATTTTATTATATATATACGTACCGCGTAACGTATACGTATGTAGCATATATACGGTATAGAAATGGTCTGCAGGCCGCAGATTATAAAATATATATATATATATATTATATCTATATACACATACTAATATTATATCTATCTATCGGAGTAGATAATAGGCGAATATTTATATATTAGTGCTCATCATGACTTTGCAATCTACTCGGCAAATATGAAGGTGAATCATACAAGTTTCTTAAACGAACAATTTCAATTTGTTTACAACACCAAATGCGTTATATAACAATCGCGTCGCGCAAGCAATGCCCGCTCAGGCAGGCCACTATTGTTCATAGTCCTGCGAACATTTATCCAATAGAATGTTCACCGATATCACTTGTGATGCACTATCCCTATTATCTACTCTGAATATATATATATATATATATATATATATATTAAATCTGTGGCCTGCAGGCCATATTATTATAGGTGGGGCGGTTGTTTTATTTGAGATTCATAACAGTATATTGCACTAAGCAGTTGTTGGCTCATTAGTGTGTGATTCACATGCACTAAAATTTACCAGAATGCATGGAATGAAGTCTTTGTATCAAAAAAAATATTTTCTGGTGGGAGAGTCCCGGGCCCCCAGACCCCCCGCTTAAAAAGTGGCCTGACTGGGGCTATATTTCCGGGCCTGAATGATTTTCCCAGTATGGCTCTGACTGTGTTATTATGAAATATAGCCAGATTGATGCCATCATACCTCTAGATGACGCCACTATGTAATATTACAAGTAATTGTGTTGCATTCACATAATTATTGATCGTCAGTAGTTCCGGCAATGGTAAATACGCTGTAAATGCAATGGGTTAACTGTTGTGTATTCGAAGATGTTGAATCTAAAACACCTTGACAAAATCATCATAGCAGCTGCGTGCGCGTTGTTCTTACTGGTGGCAAAATTTAATTCTTTCAGATGTGGGTGCAACTAGTTCGAAAACCCGCCAAGAGCTCGTCTTCGGAAGACGTCAGTGAACCTGTGGAAATGAAATACGTACCCCATGATGGTAAGTCGGCGTGTAAAGGAATTGTACGTACGAAGTGTTTGAAACAAACATAAAACGGCCAAAAACCAGCAGAACTATTGATTTGTAAAAAATACTAGCCCCTAACAACATATACTGACCCTTTTCGTGATATTTTTAGATGCAAATCAGCTGTGCTCCCTCCACCGTATCAGTTTCTGAAAAAGTAGGTAATTTGGTGCTGATAAGGAAGCAAACCTTTGCATAAAAAGTGAAAAATAAAAAATAAATAATAAATATTTTTAAAGAAATAAGATAACGTAGAATAGGGTTTGTATTTGTCTAGATTGCAGTCATTTAGACATAAAACATGGCAACATTTATAAATCCTACTCTTCAACCTCCAGCACATATGCTATATTATACCTGTCCAGGCTTTGCTATATGTATATGTATATATGTATATTTTACAATCGACCGCACCAATATTCTACCAGCAACAAGCACCTTTTTTCCTAAGAAAATAAGAACCTAAATAGCCTAATTTCCCAGTAAACACTAATTATATAAGAACATTTTTAGGCTAACTTTGATAAATACAGGTTTTATACGAGGGTTTTTACTGTATTGCACTCACACTTTTACTATATTCACTAGCAGGTGTATTGCTGGCAGGCTTAGTGAAGACAGTTCAGGGCACACAAATGAAATTTGAATCTATTTCTACTTGTACTACTAACTTTGTAGGTGGCGATCGCTGTGTAAGCAAAAGATTTGAACCCCGGGTTTTTGTGGGCAGGAGTTATAGAAAAAAGCACTAGGATTAAATCGATATATAATTCCATTGTTAGTACAGTGGTCTCCGGTATCCTTTGTCGGGATGAATGGGCACATCACTTAAATGGCATATATGTCTTTGAAAAACAATCGTTACACACGTTGTTACGTAATTGGGACATTTTCATGCTTTCCGACAAGTCCCGATCTTTGTTCTGAGGTAAATCGGAATTGCGGTGTGAGTGAAAAGTTTCAACCTTGTGTGCAGAAGTGGAACGTGTTGGCACAAAGAGGCGCCGGAATATGGAGCAAGTACAGATGGTAATGTCAGATGCCGGTTCCGGTTCTGGCTTCGATAATCCACAGACGGATGATCCTATGATGCAAGAAGCTGTACCAAGTTCTGAGGTTGGACCGAGTAGCGTTACCTTTATCTCCTCTCACTTACTATCGTGTGTAATCACATTCAGCTTCTATATATTCTCTGTTATATCTAACTTCTAGAGCAGCTTTATATAGCCGCTTTTACATGGATCGGTTTGACCCGGGTCGAAAACGACTCCGGCTAAATGCGTCCCGGGCCAAGCGTTCACACGGACGTTTTCTCAGTACAAAAACAACCCGTGTCATTTCGACCCGAGTGCTGGGTCATTTTGCCGTGTGAACGCGCACCGACACACGACCCGGGACAAAATTAGTACGGCGGCAGACGTCGCCAGTGTCGACCCAACTGAGTTTACATGAGTTGTTGCTGTGCCCTGATTGTTTCATTCACATTGTTCGCTTGGATGCATTGGGTTTTTCAGCTCGCAGCTCGCACAATCAGCTTGTGTAAACTCTTTTTTCAAAATCGACCCGTGTCGTTTTTGCCCCGGGTCAGTCTCGGATCGTTTTTGACCCGGCGGTTTTCGCTCCGTGTGAACGCGGCTTATGTCTCCTGTGATCTTTTACGTACAATTGTCATCTTACGTAATTACATTCTTGCATGAACAACAGGCAGTGGTCGCACACACTCACTCAGCTTTAATTTATTTATTTACTCTATAGCTTGTTACTCGGTTGTTTACTTACAACAAAAAGTGTATAAGTTCACGTATATAAACGTAGTTACAGAAATAAAATTGGTAAAATTTGATGCAGTTTACTTTTTATGCACAGTGACAATATTTGATTGTTAGTGCATTCTTTTAGGATGACAACGACGACGATGAGGATTGTGTTTACGCGGATTGTGCCACAAGACTAGCAAAGCCTAGACAGGTATAATATAGCATATGTTCTGGAGGTTGAAGAGTAGAATTTATAAATGTTGCCATGACTTCGATACGATGCTTCTCAATTATTCTGTGTATGGTCTAATGTTTAGGCAAGTGTAAGAATGCAAAATATATAGATGATTGTGTTAATATCGTGTGATTTTTCATTGTTGTTTCCTCCAGCTACTTCTGTGCAAAAGTGGTGTCACATATAGATATGCAACTTAGATTAGTATATTTAGCTCGCCTTGACATCGTCAAGATGAGATATTGCCACGGGGTGTCGTCCGTCGTCCGTCCGTCCGTCCGTCCGTCAAGAGTTGGCTACAGTCAACGATAACTCAAGAACCGTTTGACCCACATGTTTTAAATTGCATATAGTTGTTACTCCTATGGGGGAGGTTTGAACGTCCTATTTTGAAGAACGCCAGTCGACCTACTTTCGAGCCACGTCCACTTTTTGGCAAAAAATGGAAATGGCCATAAGTCAGTTCAGGTTCAACGGATTTTGCTTATTTCTAGTATGTGAATGAATAAGGACTGGCCCCAAAACATATCACACGGGTTTTGATTTTTTTTTTAATTATGCAAATTATGTAGATTTTGGCAATTTCACTACGCATTTCAGTGTCTGCCTACGGTCAACGATAACTCAAGAACCGTTTCACCCACATGTTTCAAATGTGTTGAATACAGTTGTTACTCCTATGGGAGAGATTTGAACTTTCTCTTTTGGAGCACGCCAGTCGACCTACTTTCGAGCCACGCCCACTTTTTGGCAAAAATGAAAATGGCCATCTAAATGCATTCGATTTTGTTAAATTTTAGTATGTGAATGTGTAAGGCTATGCCCCAAAACAGTTGTTACTCCTATGGGAGAGATGACATCTAAATAAGAACCCTGTCTATTTGTTAAGTCCGCTGTCTTAAAATTAGTTGCGGTCAACAATGATCACGGTCTGCACATGAAACAAAAGAATGGGTACATAGTATCAGTTACAATCCTTTATCTCCCCTCAAGTCTTTGGCGCGAATAGAGAAAATATCAATAATGTGACAAAGACTGAACAATCCGAAATATTGCAGTGAACAACAAACAACTGGCATGAACGACGAATCTTGTGAACAAAACTATGAAAAATCCATGTATCAACAGTCAAACATCCGTAGGAACATAAACACATAAACGCGAAAAACATTGTTAGTTTGAATGCTGAGATCACATGGAATAGTCAGAGTGCCAAGCAGGCTGCTTGGTGCGACGGTTAGAGCGTCTCGGTGCTGTAGCAGGAGGGCCAGCCGGAGGGGCACTGACGGATGCAGGATCCGGAATCCGGCGAGAGATTGCCGGGGGTGCCATGTCGGTTGATGTCGTTGCTGGTGAGTCATGCACAGTAGAGGGGACAACTGCAAAGAGATGGGAACGCCTGTCGGTAGAACCATCATCGTCCAGCAGGGGTGGTGGCAGAAGCATGTTGGCAGGCGGAACTGTGTTGCAGTGAGGAACTCAGCAGAGCCAGTGGAGCGTGGTGAGCGTGGTGCCAGTCCTGCAGGGCAGGAGAGAGCCATGGGTGCCGGTCGGCGACGAGCATGGATGTCGTCCTGCATTGTTGTTGGAGGTGAAGGTCGTTGAATAGGAACATACTTCCGCAGGAATTTTCTGTTGCGTAATGTGACTCTCCCAGAGCCATCAACTCGAATGACGTATTGGTCATATTGCCGAACCTCGACCACCACCCCGGTTTTGTCCCACTTGAGTGGATGCAGCCCTGTCTGATTTTGAATGCGGACGTGGTCACCAACGGCAAGGAGCAGGAGTCGTTTAGTATGTTCAGTCCAACGTTCCGCATCCCTCATGTGGCGGTTTGTATCTGCCGGGAGCAATGGGTATAAAGTCTTGAATCGGGCGGCCAAAGACACACATGGCTGGAGAGAGCTTGGTGTCCCTGTCAGGAGTGTTCCTGTACTTGCAAGCATTTAGCACGCTGGAAGGCATCATTGTCTAGGGCAGCCCGTGCGGGCCTGGTGTGTGACATGATGAGGACGTCTTTGAGGATGTTTGACAGCGACCATCAGCGCGGCAGTTGCTATGGGATAAGCAACGGACGGAGAGTCTAGTGATGGATGCCCCAGGTCCGGGAGAAGCCGGCCGGTGTGGTTGACGCCGTGAATCGCGCCAGTCTCTCCCGATGCCAAGTTCATCCGGGATTCCGAAGGTGACGGAATATCCGGCATGACGTAGGATGAGATGGTCCAGTTGCCCCTGAAGTGGGACGCTTCTCAAACAATGGGCCAGTTTGAGTAGCGTTCCACTCAACCAAGTGATTGCAGCCCTTGCAGGTGGAAGCAAAATCTAGGCACAGACACATTGGAAAAGGTTAGCGCTGGAGACAGAAACGGGTTGGCTGGTGCCGCTCGCCGTTGGAGGGCAGATGCATTGGTTCACCGTGCCACGCGAGTCCGCAATGGCAGGAGAGAATGCCTGACCAAAAGATTGGTAGGACTCTTGCCCTCCGTCATAAGTGAGACATCTTGGTGCGCAGATGGAGATGCGGCCAATACTTCTCCCGGAGAGGATGGTGGAATATCTAAGCGGTCTCTATGTAGAGGATGGACCCGTCGACCTGCCAGCAGCTCTCTACGCGAAATGAAAGTATTCGCGTAGGGGTGGAGGGAGTCTCTGGCGGAACTTCTGGCATGCAGCTTCGATAGTGCCAAGCGACGTGCCTGCCATGTTGTCATCACTCGCCTGTGGCAGTAGGACTCTGTCCCATGTGACTGACTTCAGGTGAGAGACTCCAGGGCACACATAGCAGAAGGGAGTGTGCAAACTTTGATGGTGTCGTCGCTGCGGCCAGCGTGCGAGGCCCGCCATGAGCGATGTGGATCAGGAACGTGGCAGGTATCGAAGAGATTGTCGCGATGTATCGGGAAGGTACAACCTCTCAGGCGCACCAGTGGGTGTCGGAGAGAGGCAGTCTGTAGCACGGTGTCTGACGCCTGGGAATGGACCATACGGAACTTGTTAGCGCAGGTGTTTTCTCTTTAAGTTCCTTAGGCGCGGGGTTAGGATGTCCTGTAGGGCACGGTCAGCAAAGATCTTGAGGAGGGGCTGTGGTCGAGCTCTATGATAAGGTCTCGCACCCCAAGACGAAGGCTACTGCAAGTGCTTCGCCTTCCACTGGAGCATAACGTGTTTCAGCAGCATGGGTGAACCTGCTGCCAACGAGAGTTATCTTCCAGCCTGAGTTGCAGCAGAAAAGGTCATAATTTTTGCAGCCACAGTGTTTCTGCAGGAGCCAGAAGCCCGATGCCATTCTTGACCAGTCTGTTGCAAGCAAGTGGGTTTGCTGGGATCGAAGATTCTTACGCCTTCTTCTATCTCACTAGCAATAACGACTTTGACTCGTCAAAAGCGCGCTGGAGGGCATCGGTCCATACAAACGGTATGCTTGGCTTCAGGAGCTCGCGAAATGGTAGCATCTTCTTAGTCATACTAAAGGCGTAGGAGATTGATTACCAGTCCGAACCATGAGCGACATCTGTAACGTTGGTGGGCGTTGGGAAGTCAAGGATTGCCTTTAAGTACTTCTCGCATGGGCGCGACGCCTGTCTGCGGGTATTCTGAAAACCAGCAAATTCCACAACACTGCACCAAACATGAACTTCCTGGGTTGAGGTGATCCCGTTGAGGCCGCATATATCTAGCCATTCAACAGCGCTAGAAAAACTGTCTTCTAACGTGTCAGCCCGCAGGAGGACGTTGTCAACACATTTTTGTCTTGTTCTGGACACCCGAGACAATCTCGCCATATCTGCTGGTGTATCCACACCTGAGGCCAATGGTACCCTGAGGGCGCTGTCTTGTATCGGTACCTGCCCCCATGGAGTGATGAAGGTGGTGAGGTGCTGTCCTCTGGGTATATGGGTACGCTATGGTATCTGTTCCATGCGTCGAGTACTGTCTTTTTTCCGTGAGGAACGGAACGGGCCTGAGATGAAGGGTGATGGCGTGTGGTGTGTCTCGCGGGTAACGTGCACATTGAGGGCATGGAAATCGAACGTCCGACGTGGTTTACCGTCCTTCTTTGCACACACCACCATCCTGTAGACCAGGTAACAGGCTCCCGATGGTACTGGTTCGGACACCCAACTGAACATTACTATCTAAACCAGCCTTGACGGCATCTCGCCAGTGGAGTGGGACAGGCACTGGTGTGTTGATGTGCGACTGGCTTTGCGTCAGGGTCCACATCAATTTCATAGGGGGCTGTCCATTAGTGGCAAGGGCTATGCTCACACGTATTAAATGTGCTTGATTTGTAGTAGTCAAGTAGATACTGTTGCAGCTTCACACGGTTCGCCTCAGTCGCAGGGAAGTGCGCAGTTTAGTAGGGGGGTGGAGGGGCTGTTGACGCCGAGAGCAGGTACAGGCTGTTCCATCAGAGGCTCTTTGAGGGTGGCTGCCGTGTCCGGTTGTGTGCCCCTTGTCATTGTCCGAGCGTGGGGAAGCCTTCAAAGATGATCCTCAAATCGATGCAGGCCTCTTTTGCCCGAGAAAGCGCTTATCGGAGGTGTCTGTGATGTAGGTTAGTTGCCGTGACTCGACAACATGGCCGAGGCGGATAAGCGGAGAGGGGCGGCTCCAAGGATCATGATGCCCCCATTAGTCGCAGTGTGCATCTCCATGATGACTGGGATGAGGTCTTGAAGGCGAATCCAAGGCGATGGACGACCGTCAAACAGCAAGCGGCAGCTTTGGCATCCAGTGTCTGCCATGGCTGGTATGGATCAGGTCTTTGAAAGTGATGAGAGGCCGAAACCAAGGGCTTTATTGTCATCAGGAGCAGCTTTCACGGTCACATCAAGGAATGGCTGAGGTGTCGATCTTTTCCTGTGCCATGCTTTGAAAGGTTTATCACACACGTTGGTGGGCGATGGGGAGGCCATTGGTCACGGTTGCCGCGTTCCCGTCGACGCGGCATCGAAGCCACACAGCTAGCTGCTGCACCTGGCCAGTTGCGGCACGCGCGCGCAGCGGGCAGTACCGTGCGAGAGGGCAAGCGGAAGGATAGTAGAGCGCGTAGCAAAGCCGTGAACGAAGCAGGCAGTTAAGTAGAGCCACGCAGCAGAGCCGTGCTGTGAGAGAGGACGTGTGTCGTCCAGCCGTCGCGTGAGAGAGGACGTGTGTCGTCCCAGCCGTGCGTGAGATGATGACGTGTATTCGTCCAGCCGTGCGGAGAATAGACGTGTATCCCAGCCTGCGGTGAGCGGAGACGTGTGCTGCCCTACGGCGTGAGAGCAGTGTGACGGTCGTCCAGCCTGAGAACGTGTGTCGTCCAGCCGTGCGTGAGAGAGGACGTGTATTCGTCCCAGCCGTGCGTGAGAGGGACGTGTATGTCCCAGCTGTGCGTGAGAGAGGACGTGTGGTCGTCCCAGAAGAAGAGAAGAAGGAAGAAAGAAGAAGAAGAAGAAGAAGAAGAAGAAGAAGCAGAAGAGGAAGACGAGTGGAGAAGAAGTAGACGAAGCGAGGAAAGAAGAAGAAGAAGAAGAAGAAGAAGAAGAAGAGAAGAAGAAGGAAGAGGAAGAAGAGAGGAAGGAGGAAGGGACGAGAGGAGCGCCGTGCACTATAAGATTTAAGTTGGTTATTAATCGGTGTACTAGCTGTACCTCGACTTGTCATTGCGTATATATGTATGTGCACGCGAGTATTGAGTTCGTTTTATTATTTTTAATTTTTGTAACAGTACGCGTAGCGGTGTTGCGCGCGCTGAGCGTATAATTTTGTGACAATACTGCTTAGCGCCTTGATGAACCCCATCGTTTCCCTGGTTTCTTTTTGCGCGTGCAGCGGCGCGGCGTTGATTCACAAAACGTGCATGCACAACTACACGTTGACAATGGTGACCCCGACGTGATCACGCCAGTAAGACGTACGCTACACCGCGCAAAGGCCACGGTTACTATTCCCCCCCCCCGCCGGCAGCAGCAAAGCCGTCGCGAGATAACGCGCGTGAGGTAACACCCGGTTTTTTGTCCCCGACGCGCGCGGATGGATCTGCGTTGCGCTGCGAGAGAGGGCTGAGAAGTTTGGGCTGCCGCGAACTGAGTTGCAACGGTTCGTTGTGGAGCAGCAGGGTGCGGCAAGAGAAGCGCGCGAACAACAGCGTGCAGCCGAACGCGAGGACCGCGAGGAGCGCGAACGACAGCTTGCAGCCGAACGCGAGGAGCGCGAACGACAGCGTGCAGCTGAACGCGAGGAACGCGAGAGGCAAAAGGAACATGACAGCCACTTACTAGAGATGGCGAAAATTAAAGTGGAGAAGGGCGACTCTGGGAGCCAGGCGGACGGCGAGGTCGATCATGAGTCCTGCGGGCTACTTGGCGAAGAGGGGACAAAGTTTACCTCCCTTTGACGACGCGTAAAGATGACATGGATGCCTACTTGTTACGGTTCGAAGAGTACGCTGCGATGCAGGGTGGCAAGAGAAGAGTTACGCCACGTACCTGAGTGCGCTCCTACAAGGCAGGGCCCTGGACGTGTACTCCCGCCTGCCACAAGGCGAAGCCAGCGACTACGGCATCCTGAAGGCTGCACTGTTGAAGCGATTTAGGCTAACAGAAGAGGGTTTCAAAAACAAGTTTTTCGGAGGGAAGATTGAGCAGAGCGAAACCCTGCCGAGTTCGCAGCAGATAGAGACTACCTAATGAGGTGGATTACCCTGTCGAACATTGAGAACACTTTCGAGGGCCTCAAATGCCTGATGCTAAAGGAGCAGTTCACGTCAGGGTGCTCAAAGGAACTGGCAGCCTTCCTCCGAGAGAAGGCACCAGCGAGTATGGAGGAGACGGTACGGTCGGCTGAGCGATACGCCGACGCACACGGGCTGGCTGCCGTCAGAAGACAAGTGGCGGGTGAGACAACAGGCACAGGTGGGCGGTTGGGCGGAAGCGGACCTGGTGCCCCAAGAAGGGCGGTAACGTTCCGATCCGAAGATGGTTGGGCACGCCGCCAATCGACGAGCGACCGCACTTGTTACTTGTGCGGAAGGCGGGGTCACTTTGCCCGCAACTGCAGCGGGAGCAGCCGCCCCGTCGTGAAGTCGGCAAGCATGGTGACATGGGCCAAAGAGCGGGCAGACCGATGGGGCAACAGCAATCCCGGGTTGGCAAAGCCCACGGCAAGGGGAGCCAAGGGGCAAAAGGAAGCTACCGCAGGAGCCCGCGACGAGAGCCACGTGTGCGGTAGAAGCTGCAACTGTGCGCTGCGAGGTAGAGGTGATAGTAGTCGTCACCGGATGTGGGACAGGAAAACCGGGGACTTGCCAGTGGAGTGGGGGCTCGTGGGGACAAAGAGTACAAGTACTGCGGGACACAGGCTGCTCAGGCGTGGTTGTCCGGAGGGGGCTAGTGAGAGAAGAGGGTTGACGGGCAAGACTCGGAAGTAATATGATGATGGACCGCACCATCAGGAAAGCCCCGTTAGCTAGGGTCTATATAAAGACACCATTCCTCACAGGTGAGGTGGAGGCGCTGTGTGTAGACAGGCCGATATATGACGTGGTCATCGGAAACGTGGATGGTGCCACGTTGGTAGCTGGAGCACGAATGGAGACCCTCGCAGTGCTCACGAGGGCCCAACAAAAGGCACGCGGCAAGCCCCTGACCGGGCTGAAGGTCTCCCCGGTGAGTGGTAGCAGTGTAACGGCTGAGGAGTTCAGGCAACTCCAAGTCAATGAGAAGACAGAGGAGACTGTTGCAGAGGTTGAACCAGTAAACCTGCTGGATGGGGGCGGTGAGGAAGTTAGTTTGGATTCACCGGCACAAGAAGCTGGTAAAGAAGAGCCGGCTGGTGCTGCAAACATTGGCACCGAGCCGGTGGATCCAGTACAGCAGAAGCTACCACCGTCAAAGCGCCTGCATCAACTAACGGCAAGATGAAGTATCGATCACCAAAGGATGAGATTGAGAAAGAAGACAGTGAAGATCTGTTTATCGTGATAAAGGTTTCTCAGCCACAAAAAGTTGGTGATGGGATAGGCTCTTACGTGACATACAAGATGGATGAGGCTGATGAGTGGTTTGAAGAGAAACAGCGGCAGCTGGAGAATCTAGACAACCAGCTGAGGAAGCTTCACGCGAGTGTAGAGGCACTGCTGCATCACCGCAAGCAGCTGAGTGTACAGGTTCCGGATACAGGCGATACCCGAAGCAGAAAACGTTGGGGCGACTTCTTGAGCCGACACGTACTGGGCGAGAAAGAAGCGAACGCATAAGAACAGGAACTGGCTAACCGGTTCCTATGTGTTGAAAGCGGTGTCTGCGTCCCCGCTTAATTAAGGGGCGGACGCATTGTCACGGTTAGCCGGTTCCCGTCGACCGGCTCGAACCACACAGCTAGGCTGTGCACCTGGCCAGCTGCGGCACGCGCGCGAGGCGCAGTACCGTGCGAGAGAGCAAGCGGAAGGATAGTAGAGCCGCGTAGCAAAAGCGTGAACGAAGCAGGCAGTACAGTAGAGCCACGCAGCCAGAAGCCGTGCGTTGAGAGAGGACGTGTGTCGTCCAGCGCTGTGCGTGAGAGAGGACGTGTGTCGTCCCAGCCGTGCGTGAGAGAAGACGTGTATCGTCCAGCCGTGCGTGAGAGAAGACGTGTTCGTCCCAGCCGTGCGTGAGAGGAGACGTGTGTCGTTCCAGCCGTGCGTGAGAGAGGACGTGTGTCGCTCCCAGCAGCGTGCGTGAGAGAGGACGTGTTGTCGTCCAGCCGTGCGTGAGAGAGGACGTGTATCGTCCCAGCCGGGCGTGAGAGAGGACGTGTATTCGTCCAGCCGTGCGTGAGAGGACGTGTGTCGTCCAGAAGAAGAAGAAGAAGAAGAAGAAGAAGAAGAAGAAAGAAGAAGAAGAAGAAGCAGAAGAGGAAGACGGAGTAGGAGAAGAAGTAGACGAAGCCGAGGAAGAAGAAGAAGAAGAAGAAGAAGAAGAAGAGAGAAGGAGAGGAAGAGGGAAGGGCAGAGAGAGGCGAGCGCCGTGCACATATATGTTAGTTGGTTTATTATCGTGTGTACTAGTTGTACCCGACTTGTCATTGCGTATATATGTATGTGCACGCGAGTATTGAGTTCGTTTTATTATTATAATTTTTGTAACAGTACGCGTAGCGGTGTGCGCGCGCTGAGCGTATAATTTTGTGACAATACATGCTAGCGCCTTGAAATCACCCCATGCGTTTCCCTGGTTTCTTTTCTGCGCGTGGCAGCCGCGCGCGCGTGATTACACAAAACGTGCATGCACAACTACACGTTGACAGCCATGTGGTTGCCTAAGTCACGGATTGTACAGAGGGTGTCAAGATATGCACCTCGTGTTTGCCAGGACGGCTGACTGTTGGTGTCGTGGCCTGCTCTTGCTGCGACAGACATTCTCCATATGATGGAGCTTGTCACAGTGTCCACATATCTGTCCATAGGCGGTACACTGCGTCTTGCGGACACGAGCTGTGCGCTCCGTCCGTACCCCTTCTTACTGCAGTAGGCGCACACTTCCTGCGTCTCCTTGAGATGTGTGTGTCTGGTTTTCCGATAGGAGCTACTGGCTGCTTCCACCGCGTGTGAGTCCAGGAGGGAGGAGGCAGAGCGCTTCCCGGCCTCTTTTGCCTCAATAAACTGGAAGACATCTTCTAAGCCCATGTCCTGGTTCTTGTCTCCTAAAAGATCAAGCTGGATTTAGAGTTAGCAATTCCTTGGTAAGCACATCCCGCATTATTGCGTCGGTGTAGTTGACATCGGCAGCGCAGGCAATGCATTCAATAATGAACTTGCAGATGTCTGCTTGACCCCGCAGACGGGCTCCGAAGCTGCGAACTGTCTCATCTCTGTCTTGACGCATGTTGTGGAGTGTCACCCGAGCAACCATTGTGTTCTCTTCGCGCACGGCAAGCTTTTTGATAGATGACAGTACCTCATCCTCAGTTTTAATTGTTGGTGAGGCTGCCACTAGCAGCTCTTGCGAGATCCTTGCGTAGAGGTTCATCGCAGCATTCCAGGAGCTGTGCAACCTTGTCCTTCCCGGTGATCTTGGTGGCATCAGCGTAGTCAGACCACCGTGACTTGAAGTACGCCCATTCCTCGCTAGTGCCAGCAGCAGCAATCGTTGGTCTCTTGACCTTCTCGACCCTGGCAGCTTGTCCATAGGTGTGAATTGCGCAGTGAGGAGTGCGGCAACGATAGCAGCGTTGAGGTCGGCCGTCTTGTAGTCGCAGCCGGGCATTGGGCAGTTAACAGCAGGCATCTTGGTAGGTCTACCGTGATCATAAATAAGAACCCTGTCTCTTTGTTAAGTCCGCTGTCTTGGAATTAGTTGCGGTCAACAATGATCACGGTCTGTACATGGAACAAAAGAATGGGTACATAGTATCAGTTACAATCCTCTAACAACGTCATATTACGTTTATTTCGTCTAACTGGTCAACAACTCTACAATCATACCTATATACGTGTAATATTGTGTTTTAGATTCTTCGTTACAGTAATTTGACTGGAATATTTTATTGTTTTTATTTGCACGGTATACGAAAACCAAAATGGCGATCATTTAGGCGTAGCACCATCTCTCGTCAAGATTTCAGACTTTCAGATCTGAAACGTTTATTTTCGCATCAAAACTTATGCATATATCATTATCAAGAGTATATAATGGGAGATATGCTATATAATGGGAGTTCTCCCATATATACTCTTGCTTTATATATCCCCCCTCCCTCTTCTATCACACCCAAGGTGAGCTACAGTGTCATTGACACTTTCATTTTATCTTGCAGCTATAATACAAGATAGGCAAGGTATCCATGTTTACTCCTTAACTTAATAATGAACTTTTGGATTTTAGGCTTAAAAATTTTAAATACTGAAAGTCATAAGCAATAAGTTCACAACCAAGTGCTGTGTCCTATTTGCAGTTCATGAAACCAGCAACTATGGTGGATACCACACAGAGAGTGAAATTTGAAGCAGGTAAGTGGGGTGTGTCTCCAGAAATGAGAGCACTGTTTCTCACTTCCTGAAAGGTTTTCGTGTACACTTTGTGGCTGACAGCATAGCCGACACGATAACCAATTATTAAACATTTAATTAAGAAACCCAATTTACAAAAATAGCTTTTTATCTATATATGTCATATTATGAATCATACCACTGTGATTAAAACTAGTAGTAAGACGTAGAGACTTCAACAGAAAATTGCAATCCAGTTTATTGTGTGGGTGCTTGAATACCTCAAGTTAACTATAACCCCTTAAATTTTACCAACTGCTTTATGATTATTGTATCCGAGCTTCTACGTTTAAGCAACAGCATTATAATTATGTAATTCTAGCTCCCACGTTCTATCGGCTATTTCCTATGGATGCTAAAATCTATAGGTCTGAAATCCTAGCTGCATCTGTGTTCCTTGATTCTGCCTCACTATCATAGCAACCTGCAGTGTAGCTGCACCTTTTCCCTGTTGTGTTCTCTCATGTCTAAGAAGATGTTGTGTTTACAGATACAAAGCTGACTCGCAGCCAGGCTGTAGGTGATGCGAGGCATAAAGTTGAGAAGGATGAGTACGGTAACACGTGAGTATTCCAGGCAGTATGAATTTGTCAGCCTTGATCTTCGTAACGAGTATAGGTTTCTGTTAAAAATTACAATTAAAAAAAACATTATTTGCAATATAGGTGAACGAATCACTCCAGCTGTCTTGCGTAAACTAAAAACAACTTGGCCGGAGGTTTTCTACATTGCACTTACTTAGCTACTAAGCCTGTGCATACTGGTTACATATATATTGTAGCGTTTTTGTATCTCCCGGCGACACCCGATGACGCCACCGGTCGAGACGTAATGTCTAGCAACAACCTTAGGTTTCTCACTCACCTGTTGTGCCCGGAGGCGTTAAAATGACCGTATCGTCGTCACCCTAACTCTGCTAGCCACTCGAGCGCCTCAGTGCTACTGCGCTCCCGCAATAACCCGCTCCACCGTCTTCCGGTTCCGGTGCGTCATATAGTTAGTCAACAATGCGAGACGAGTAACGACACGCACACACAACCACGGGGTAAGCCCACCTTTGCCTGCTGGCCTTACATTACGTTGAATAACAGGTGTATTCCCAGGGTAAGCACAGAGGTTAAACAAATAGAATGAACTATGAACGCAGCCGGGCAAAGGGCTAAAATAACCGGCAGCCTCTCCCCCGTGCGGCCGTGCACGAATATAGGTCAGCTTTCCTCCTTTTCGTGACGAGTTAATACTTCTCGATACTGTAAGGAATATTAAACCAACCTATTTAATATTCTAGTACTAGTACTGTATTATTTACTCGCCCCACAACAACAGGACAATACGACAGTGCCTACTCACCCATTAACCGACGCGCCTGTTTCTTTCACCCGTGAGGCAAGCCAACGTCAAACACCGGTCACCGTACAGTTACTCTACCCCGGGTACTCGCACGCTAACCGTCACCATACCCGCCACGCACAGCTCGACAAGCCTCTCCACTTCATGCACACTCACGGAGTGGACGAGACTACATACTACCTGCAAGTCCTCCCTCATTCGATTCCCGAGACGAACTGCAATACAAGTCCTTCCTCAATCAAGACCAGAGCCGAACTACGAGTCCTCCCTCACTCGACTCCGGACATGAACTAACTGCGTACCGTATCTTCACACGGCCCTACCCTAGCTGTTCACACGGCCCTACCCTAGCTGTTCACACGGCCCTACCCTAGCTGTTCACACGGCCCTACCCTAGCTGTTCACACGGCCCGCGCCACTCACGGCTGCTAGAGGGGGACTACCGCACACAACATGGCGGCCCCCATGTAGGGACTCGTCTATCCACCTCGTTAATTGATGAGCCGGCAAAACACCACGAAAACGCACAATAATAGACAGCGGACATCACAAATAATTATACAGTCGCAAACACGGAGCATTAACCCACACTCCGGTTCCCAGGGAGCCACCCTGCTGGGAACCCGAAGGTTCGGTGCCACTGCTACACTCCTTCCCCTTTAAGATCAACCGTCAGGACGATTCCAAAAACATACCTAGCGGTGCACCGGCACCCGACGCGGAGGAGACCAGCTGGATCTATCTCGGTGCTGGCTTGTCCCTCCTCCGCGCCTTCCTCGCCGATCGCCGCCACTGCCTGCCTGAGCGTCGCTGCACGTGCGGCGGCGCTTCTCACTGGGGCATGAGGTGGGGTTGTGAGCCCTACTGCGCTTGTGCCCGGGCGGTCTCGGCAACTGCAGCGCGCTTCTCTCGGGACGCCGACTCGGCCCCCGCCACTGGGGTCGCCATCGCTGTCAGGGGAACAATAGCAGCTCGTCCACGAAGGGCATCTCCGCTCACCCATCGCCGAGCCCCATCGCCTCCGGATTCTCCTCGCCGAGCAGATCCTCCTCCCAAATCTGCTTCTCTGGCGCAGCTCCTCCCTCAGGCAGCGTCTCCTTCGTTCTCCTGAAATGAGCAACTCACACGTATATTTCGGTAATCAAACAGGCCTTCCCCTACCAGTCTGAAATACGTCGGAGTTTACAAATCACACCCTCGACCATCACGTGATGCGGATTCCGGAGTTACCAAAGATAATTCCGGAATCCGTCTCAAACTCCGACACTAATGGGGAACAAACCCCAAATTCGTTCCGATCAAGGGTAACAATTCTGAATGCCCGTGGATGAGTAGCGCGGTACCAGTCAGCTAGAGAACACACGTGACGCAACTACCTCGGGTGCTCCCTAACAGATGCCCGAATCAGTGTGGTGTAACATTCCACAGACCGTAGTGGGGTTGTCGCTTGGCCTACCGACACGGGTCCGTAGCAGTATGGAACCCGCACCCCGTCCCTACCCCGCAATATGGCCGGCCCCGTGGCCCCCATATCTGCGTTAGCCACGGATCAGGAACTCCGAAAGTCCCTACAAGTTCGTCCGAAACAAGCTACTGGCGAGAGACTGTCATCTTGGCCCCCCACGGAGCTCCTGATGCCCAGAGATGCACAGGACCATAGCGGAAAACCACACGTCTGAGAACTAGTCCACCCGCAGATTACACTGCTACCAAGCGCTCAAGCAAGGTGAGGTAGTATTATCAAAAACCACCCCGGAAGAGGGGAACTCACCGAATATATCGGCATCACCAGGCCTGACCCGCAGACCAAAATGCCGCAACCCGGGCGGAACAGACAGCATAGCCTCCCAAATTACTATGGCGAGCCCTGAAACACTCGGTCTGACAATAACCCTGAGAATAATCTACCAAAGACAGTCGTGACACACACGACATCCAGGGTTACCATACCGCACCAAGAACAACCATAGCACGACAACATTATCCGGGAACTACAGACCGCATGGAATCGTTACCAACCATGGCAAGAGAATAGACTGCCGCTAAACAGTCAACCCTCGGTCTGACAACCACAACTACGGGGACGCATAACCGTAGTGACACGGAGCTTTCACTATTCTCTCGCCCGGTGTACGTTGCACTGGGTTAGAGAACTCAAAACCACCCAACCGGTCCCTCGATTGCCCAGCTACCAGTGGACCTCCCCAGAACCAATCTGAGGGCCAACCACCTGCAGCAACTTTACCGCTTGTGTCTTGAGGCTAGAACGAGAAAATCCTGAGCCATCAAACCCGTCCGACTCTGTGTCAACCAATACCTGGGAATCCGTGCCGCGCGGATCATATGCGTTCTGACCCACCACGTTTCCCGGTCCACCAGACCTATCAACTACCTATGCGTCTACATCTCCAGCCCCATCTCCCAACCAGGAGATTGGCGCACTCGCACCTTTGTAGACATTCAGGTTATCTACGGTAACAACCCTCACAACATCATCTGGGGAAGCTTAAACCCACCAACCGTTATCTCGTCGCTCATTAACAACCTTGCCCCAGCAAAGAGACCAGACTCAATCAACTGCTGCAGAAGCCTCCTAATCGAGTAACAGCCTTACTCGAGAAGGGCTCCCCCTAACCATACCCACGCCAGATTACTGAGGAAAACCCATAATCCCTCAAAAAGTCTCCCATGAGGCGGTTAAACTAACCATACCTTCCTCTCACGACCTCCACATCGGGAAGGGGAACGCGAACACGGCGCTAACCCTTCCCCAGAGCTTGTGTGGCCCACCCTATCGGTGAGAGGGCAACCGGGCCACCCTCATGGTGCCTGAAACCTGCCATATTGTCCACTTGCCTTATTCGAGCAGAAAACGGGTCCACACAGACCCACCCAGAAACACGCATGGTGCGTGGGGCAGGGCAAACAGCCGAGCCACCGACGGCAACCATTCAGCGCATGCTGCTGCTGCTTCGTCGTCGAGCGGAGCAAACCATGCGACTGGCTTACGACGACGTGGGGAAGTCCTTACCAACCACCGCCTTTTATGTGGAGTAAGGGATGATGGCGGAGTCAAACTAACCTCCACCGGCCCCCTGCCGTATCTGTACACCGACCCCGTTAAAAATTAAGGTCAGGTGCAATTACCATGCCTAGATGTCGCCTCCCACGAGCGGCACCATTAGGCGGCATTGTACGCCGCCCTACCGTCAAGTGTCAACTAACAAAACCACTCTACGACTAATACGCAACCGGCAAACCACGGCACCAAATGCAACCACTGTTACAAAGAGTCTGCAACTGGCAAGACCAGTGTAGCTTAAGTTATACTGGTCACTGTCACGGCACCAGTGTAGCGTTTTCGTATCTCCATTAACCGACGCGCCTGTCTCTCTCCCCCATGAGGCAAGCCAACGTCAAACACCAATCATCGTACAGTACCTCTGCCCCGGGTACTCGCACGCTAACCGTCACCATACCCGCCACGCACAGCTCGACAAGCCTCTCCACTCCATGCACACTCACGGAGTGGACGAGACTACATACTACCTGCCGAGTTCTCTCTCATTCGATTCCCGAGATGAACTGCAATACAAGTTCTTCCTCAATCGAGACCAGAGCCGAACTACGAGTCCTCCCTCACTCGACTCCGGAGATGAACTAACTGCGTATCGTATCTTTATACGGCCCTACACTAGCTGTTCACACGGCCCTACCCTAGCTGTTCACACAGCCCGCGCCACTCACGGCCGCTAGAGGGGGGACTACCGCACACAACATGGCGGCCCCCATGTAGGGACTCGTCTATCTACCTCGTTAATTGATGAGCCGGCAAAACACCACGAAAACGCGCACAAATATTCAGCGGACATCACAAATAATTATACAGTCACAAACACGGAACATTAACCCACTCTCCGGTTTCCAGGGAGCCACCCTGCTAGGAACCCGAAGGTCCAGTGCCACCGCTACACTATTATAGCAGTTAGGAGTTCAAGGGGCGAGTTAAAGGTCAAGGTTCATTGTATTTAGGGGGCAGTTTCACTCTGTGTGTATGATATGATGCGAATATGCACAAGTATTTTAATGCGTGCCAGTCTGCGACTGATCATCGCTGACTGCCTTTGTCTCATACATACCTAAATTACTGCAGCACTAAACTGTGTCCCAACATTACTTCCATGCAGGGAGCTTCATTCGGTCATCTTGTCGAGGCGTCTGGATGAAGTGAAATCTGTTGTGAACAAGTTGCACCAGGTTAAAGACTTCGCTGCCGTCAACGCTCGAAACTGGTCGGCACAGGTGAGTTGAAATGATTGCGTCACCGTAAATAGTAAAAGTAAAAAGATTATGTCCACTTTTTCACGAAATTTAAGTGATTCTGTTTACTTTTTATTGTTAAATTGCTGCATTATACTTATTATTTTGCTATTCCGTTTGATGTGAACAAACATTCGTGACTCATACATAGCCCATAGCAAGGATTTAATGTTGTGATCAATATATCAAATCGCCCAGGTTTTTTTAGCTCCCCTTGACATCGTCAAGATGAGCTATTGCTATGGGGCGTCGTTCGTCGTACATCCGTGCGTCCGTCCGTCAACATTTGGCTACGGTCAACGATAACTTGAGAACCGTTTGACCCACATGTTTCAAATTGCATACAGTTGTTACTCCTATGGGAGAGATTTAAACATCATATTTTGGAGCACGCCAGTTGACCTACTTTCGAGCCACACCCACTTTTTGACAAAAATGGAAATGACCATAAGTCAGTTCAGGTTCAACGGATTTTGCTCATTTTTGGTATGTGAATGAATAACGACTGGTCCCAAAACATATCACACGGGTTTTGATATTTTTTTTAAATTATGCAAATTATGTAGATTTTGGCAATTTCACTATGCATATCAGTGTCTGCCTACGGTCAACGATAACTCAAGAACCGTTTGACCCACATGTTTCAAATTGCATACAGTTGTTACTCCTATGTGAGAGATTTATACGTACTATTTTGTAGCACGCCAGTCGACCTACTTTCGAGCCACGCCCACTGTTTGGCAAAAATGAAAATGGCCATCTAGATTCATTCGATTTTGTTAAATTTTGGTATGTGAATGTGTAAGGCTAGCCCCAAAACAGTTGTTACTCCTGTGGGAGAGATGACAGCGTCCTATTTTGGAGCACGCTAGTTGACCTACTTTTGAGTCATTCTAAACTGCGTGTTTGCTGCAGTTTTTGGGGGGGTTGCGATTTACGCATATATAATAATCAAGAGTATATAATTGGATATAAATGCTATATAGTGGGAGTTCTTCCATACATACTCTTGTTTTATATAATGTAGGTGGATAGTTGCTAAATTAAAAATGTCTTGTTGGCACTCGGCCATTTGTGTACTTTTTGTGGTGAACTGTAGTGTCATTGACACTTTCATTTGGATTTTTAACTAGTTGAGAAACAATCTTATAAGGTGAGAATTTGGGGATACATTTAGTGCCGTTAGTACTTACTTTTCATGTAAAAAAGAAATTGCAACAAATATTTTACAAATATACGCCATAGAAAATTCGTAACGTAGTCAATTTAAAGTCATAATAGGCCCATCGATTATGCAATTTTAACGAATGCTAGAGTAACTGGCACCTTGTGTAGTTAATAAGTACATTACCTTATAGCCAAACGCGTATTATAGAGCAGGCTTATTTAATTGCTCGTTAGATGGCGCGCAGGTCGATACAAATGGCCTCACTCTCGTTGTGAATTTGTCAGCATTGTCCCGCGTCCAATGCGTCAGAGACAAATGGTTATTCCTATCTAAGGAGTGTACAATATTATTATTATCTAGATATATATCTACATCAAGAGTAGATAATAACACACTTATGTGTTAGCACACATGTGTTATTATCTACTCTTGATGTAGATATATATCTAGATAATAATAATATCAGGAGTAAGATAATATAGGTCTTATATTAGACCTTATATATAGTCTTATATTAGTCTNATATGATGGATGGATGGGAGATGGATGGATGGTTGGATGGAAGATGGATGGGATGGCTGCAAAAGGATGATGGATGGATGGTATGCATAATCGACATGGATGGAAATGGTATGCATGGAATGGGATGAGTTATGGACATGGGAGTGGATGTCCATGATGGATGGAAATGATGGATGAATGGATAATTGGATAGATGGATGATGGATGGATGGATGGTAATGCGATGGATGGAGGGTCATGGAATGGATGGAATGGATGGTCATGGGCATGGATGGTATGGATGGATTGGTCTCATGGATGGATGGAGGAAAATGGAATGGATGGATTGGATGGATGGAATGGAATGGATGAGATGGATGGATGCGATGTATGGATGGAATGGGACGTGATGGCAAGGATAGGATGGATGGCGTGCAAGATGGCATGGATGGAATGCATGCATGCATGGATGGGAAAATGGATTGAATAGAGAATGAGTGAATTATGAATGGATGAATGAGATGAGCATGGATGGCTCCTAGAATGAGCGAATGGAATGAATGCTGCAAAGTTGGCAGGATGGCAGAGAGTGATTATGGATGGTATGGATGGCATGGTGGCAATGGAATGGATGAGATGCGATGCAATGAAACTCGATAGGCATGGCCGCCCACACCCACATGGCAATGGCATGCGTTGAGATGGGGCATGGCAATGGATGGCTCATGCCCCAATGGCCATAGGACCCCCAACCATTGAGCATGGGCGAATGGATGGATGCACCCATGGCCACCGCATGGCATGGAGCTGCTATGCGAATGCGTCTCACATGGCCAATAGGGACTATGGAGATGGATGCGCGATGCGCATGGATGGCATATTAAATGGACTGGCGAATCGCATGGATGGCAATGGGCAATGGATGGATGGAATAAGATAAGGATGATGGCCATAGACTAGATAGAGTGATATCTCACATATGATAATAGCATAGATAGATAATAATGGATATGAAAATGAGCCTGGCTGTGCCCCCCCCCCCACGCCGGCCAGTGTGGATGGCAATGGCTGCGAAGGATGGAATGGATAAGACTGCAAAAAATGGATGACCGAATGGATGATGCATGCGATGGGAATGCATGAAGATGGAAGTGGATGCCACATGGATGGCATGGATGGATGGATAGCATGCGCATGGAATGATGGATGGTCATGGATGGGCTATGAGCATTGAGATGGAAGCCTGAAGATGCGATGGATGGTGCAAGGATGGATGCATAGAATGGCAATGGATGGCATGGCATGGAATGGGATGGATGAATGAGATAATAGTGAGGTACTGATGGCAGAATGGAACTAGAAATAAGTAAGGATGGTATGGATGGCTGCAAGGAGATGGATGGCCATGGACATGGCCATGGCACCCGATGGAGATGGATGGTATGGAGAGGAGGATTAGATGTGCATGGATGAGAGTGGTACCATGAATGGAAATGGAATGGAATGATGGAACTGGTCAAATGATATGGGCCGATGGATGGATGGAGGAGCAATGGTCATGGTATGATGGATGGATGGATGAGAATGGTGATGGATGGCATGGCATGGATGGCATGGAATGGACATGGATGAATGGAATGAATAGGATGGCGTAGATGAGAATGAATGGATGAGATTGGCATGGATGGTTATGGCATTGGGCATGGTGGATCCGCGGATTGAGATACCATGGATTAGAATGCATGGTATGGATACATGGATGAAGTATGGTATGGACATGGCGCCAGTGAATGAATGAAGTGGGATGAGATAGCAATGGGATGAGAATAGGATGCGATGGGCATGGGAATGATGGACCGCACTGGAACATGGATGGCATGATGGATGAGAATGAATGAGATGGATGGACGGACGGCATGAGATGGCATGGATGGGGATGATGCGGTAGATGCATGGTTGGGAGGATTGGCACCCGCGCCGCGCGCTGCATGGATGGATGGATGGATGGGAGGGATGGTCATCGATGGAATGATAGGATAGACACTTAAATCGAAAGATAGATAGATTAGCATAGTAGATAGATAAAGTAGATGATAGATGATAGATAGATAGATATTGGATGAACACGAAGCGATGCGGGTGGTGATAGGATGCTGAACGAGGTATGGATGATGGCTGCAGGAGAGTATGCAATGTCATGGATGCATGGCTATTCATGGATGGAGAGGGATGGCGCATGGGAGGATAAGATGGGAATGGATGGAGACGAACGAACGAACGCGAACGGGCCGCACTGACGGAATTGACGGATACGGACAGGCAATGACAGCAGCAGGCAGGCAGACAGGCAGACAGATGCTCTGTGTGGATGACTGTTGTTTAGTAATATATATTATTCTGTTGTCCATCCATCTATCCATCCATCCATCCATCTATCCATCCATCCATCCATCTATTCACCCTCTCTCTTTCTTTCTCTCTCTCTCTCTCTCTCTCTCTCTTTCTCTCCCTCTCTGTATGACTGTATCACTCTGTCAAGTTCTCTCTGGCCTTGTCTCGTTCTATTTCTCTCTTTCTTTCTCTCTTTCTCTCTGTCGCCCCGTTTTAAAGATTTATCTACGCACACCCTTTCGTTTTATGCTCCACATGGGATTATATTCGGTATTGCTCTATATTGGTAATCCATCGCTTTATTTTTTTCGAATTTTTTGTATTACATCTTCTTTCCCAGGCCAGCGTAGACCATCCTTCTTGATTTTAGAAATTAAAAAAAGCAAGACGTGGAGTAATCATTCGTATGCCAATAAGCTCCTAGGAGGAAAAGTCTTCATCATATGTGAAGGAGCTGCATACCAGCTGACGTCTGAAGATGAGCAAACCACAGCAAAGATGGAGATCGAAACTCTACGCTCATCCCAAGAGGAAACACCCCTGCACAGCACTCATGTGTCTCAATGCATACACTAGATATGACACTACCAGTGCATTTAAAGGAATAGGAAAGATCAAGCCACTGAAAACTCTCCAGAAAACTCCAAAGTTTGCTGCTGTACTCTGCAGGTTGGGGGGAAATTTGGGACATAACCGAAGACCTCCTTGATGAACTGGAGGAATTCACGTGTGCCATATATGGTCGTGCTAGAGTGCACAAGGTTAATGAGCTGCGATACATTCGCATACAGGAGCTGTATGCCAAGGAAGACCAACCCCACCATTCAAAGAATGTGGACCTGGGATAACTTCCACCATGCAGAAAAAGTCTGGAGCAGCACATAAGACGTGTCAACTATGAGGTTAAAATCTGGAAGAGGGCCCACATTGCTGAACCAGATATTCCAGATGTGAAGGGTGACCATGGATGGGAGGTCAAGGATGGAAAGCTGGAGCCGCTGTGGTACACAGGAGATGTTCTGCCACAGCAGCTCATCAACATCGCTGTCGAACCACTGGAGTCTGACGACGATGTGGATTCAGATGACTCGGAAACGGTATACCAGCTGAGTGAGCTGACAGATGTGCTAGATCAGTTTAGTGGACAAAGCAGTGGTGAAAGCACAGACAGTGATCTGGATTGACAATATGTACCCGCGAATGACATGAACTCTGTGTTAGTTAGATATTTAGACACACAGAAACGGCAATTATTGTTGATATGACTGTTGATATTTGCACAGTTGTGATACACAGGATATGAACAATATAGTGTGTGGTCATTTAGCTCAATAGTGTGAATAAAACAGTTTTGAATCATGACTATGGTTGTTTGCTTTCTGGAAGAAATTTGACCAAACATAATGACCATAAATTCGACATAAATTCATTTTTTTCGGAAATGAATCTTTTCATAGTAGTTTGTTTTGTTAATAGATCTGTTTGTTATTCTATTGTGGTCATTTTGATACTTTGCTTGTTAAATTTGATCGAAAAATATCGATTTTATGATTTTTTTTACATTTTGGGTAAATTTGATCTTGATGACGTCATAACCGGAGGTTCGTCCCAACTTACGCAATGTTAACATTTATTTTCGTGATCAGGGCGTCATGGGGCTCCGGAAAAATATTGATTCGAAAGTTTGTGGGGGGGCACGGTGGACTCTCCTAGCTCCCGGACTATGTATATTGATGTAGATATTTATTATAATAATATTATTATACACTCCTGATATTACAATACCGTATTTACTCGTGTATCACCCGCACGTTTATGTACACAACCACAAATACAAAAATCAGGGGGTTGCGACTTATAGACGAGGCTGTACCCAGGGTCGTAGTAACCATTAGGCAATAGGAGACAAATGCCTCCTACAAAAAATTTTCTGGGGCCCTTAAGCGGGCCCCATACCCCACGCCCTATTGGCTCGCTTCGCTCCTTCTTCTTTAACTCACAACATTTGCCTCCTACAAAATTTACCTCTGGCTATGGCCCTGGCAGTACCAATGTTTGTACCAACTTTTCAAGGCACAATTTGGGGTGTGACTTACACATAAATACTACTTAAAGTTATACACGAGTAAATACATTAAATCAATCAATGCTGCCACGGCCAGGGAGCAAATTTTTTTTCTCCAGAAACAATCTGAGAACAAACGCCATTTGCAAATATTTCTTTTGGTTTATGATCGGTAGATAAGTACGTTTTCTGATGTATTTTCTATGAAAAACACACATTTTACTCATTAATATAAAATATAATATCACAATAATTACAATTCTTTGTGTAAATGGTTATTTTTACCATAAACTCAAGTTATGAGAGGGTCTGGGCTCACGTAATACTGCATACGTACGTATATGTACTCGTACTATAGAGTAGCCCTTCGCTCCGTCGCAGGCAGGAGGAAGGAGCGAAGAGCTATAGTACTAGAGCTACTCGTTGACGCTAGACTGAGCAAAAAGTAAAAAAACCTTTGTTATTAAACGACACGTATGTGTTAGTACATGTTTACATTTGAAAATACATGTACACAAAGAATTGCAATTATAGTGATATTATATTTTATTTTAATTAATGAGTAAAATGTGAGTTTTAAGTTTTTCATAAAAATACACCAGAAAACTTTTTTCTCAGTCTAGCGTCAACCTATTATATTTTATCTTAATTAATGAGTAAAATGTGTGTTTTAAGTATTTCAAAAAAATACACCAGAAAACTTTTTCGTCAGTCTGGCGTCAACGAGTACGAGTACGTATAGCTCTAGTACTATAGAGGGTTCCGCGATTTGGTCTAAAAATAGCAATATTACCTACAATCCCGTGCCGCCGGCCATACCAGTTACAAATAGAGCGAACACGCGTCGCGTGTAATGTGCCACTCCGCACAATCGGCCGATTTTACATTGGCTATAGTGTTATTATTGCAATAGATATTAGAAGTAAGAGGATCCCGATTTACCAGACAGGTTTATCAGCGTGGATTTTAGGTGCTGCAGTTCAATGAGGCTGCCACTCAGTCGGCAGATTCGTAGCTTGAGCAGATCGGAAGATTGCACGCAACACATATATGTTCATAGACTTGAGTTTGTTTACATCGTGAGAGTTCAGAAATTTCACAGATTTTACCGCATCTACTCTAGCTATCCATCGCAGCTTTTTATAATAGCTAGTGTATGCACGTTTGTCGACTGTCTGTAGTGTACGTAGTATCAGGAGTAGATAATAGGGGAAGGAGTGTGACTTCAATAAACAAGGGAAATTCGGGATCTTATATATATATAATATATATATATATGTAATTTATTATAAACATATATAAGTTATAGAACTCGACTACAACACTGGTAAGGAAGGTCCTGATGGGGCAGCCCTTGACACTAACGGTTGTCCGATTGCCCGGGACAAGTGAGTCTATGTCGGACAAGTTATTCTCTTGCCTAGTTGCCCGATCGGACAACTGTATAATTTTAGTCGTTTAATATTATTAACATCCTTTGAGCCATGGCGCTATCGTACCACGTTCTCACGTCAAACGTTTTCAAAGGTCACTGAGAAAAGCAGCACGCGACACCGACCGTTACATTACAGATTTATTCAGAGCGGCAGCGCGTACCTCGCTTGCCGCGAATTTTTTTTTCCTACACGTTATATCCATTGCAGAGTTTTGGGCTCCTCTGATTGGCTGCTTTGATTTGCTTTGACTCAATAAACCTTCAAAACAAGGGAACAAACGCCATTTGGAAATATGTGTTATGGTTTATGATCGGTAGATAAGTAAGTTTTCTGATGTATTTTCCATGAAAAACACATTTTACTCATTAATATAAAATATAATATCAGTGATCACTATAATTACAATTCTTTGTATAAATGTGTTATTTTCATCGTTAACGTTAAGTTATGAGAGAGTCTGCGCCATATGGTCTTGACTCTCGTAACATTTACTACATACGTACGTATATGTACTCGTACTATAGCAGTACGAGTACTTGTACTATACTACTCGTCGCAGCAGTAAGGAGCGAAGAGCTATAGTACTAGAGCTATACGTACTCGTACTCGTTGACGCTAGACTGAGAGAAAAGTTTCCTGGTGTATTTTTTTGAAAAACTTAAAACACACATTTTACTCATTAATTAAGATAAAATATAATATCACTATAATTGCAATTCTTTGTGTACATGTATTTTCAAATGTAAACTAGCGTACTAACACATACGTGTCGTTTAATAACAAAGGTTTGTTTACTTTTGCTCAGTCTAGCGTCAACGATAGCTCTAGTACTATATAGCTCTTCGCTCCTTCCTCCTGCATGCGCTGGAGCGAAGGGCTACTCTATAGTACGAGTACGTATACGTACGTATGCAGTATTACGAGAGCCTAGACCCTCTCATAACTTAAGATTATGATGAAAATAACACATTTACACAAAGAATTGTAATTATAGTAATATTATATTTTATATTAATGAGTAAAATGTGTTTTTCACAGAAAATACATCAGAAAACGTACTTATCTACCGATCATAAACAAAAAGAAATATTTGCAAATGGCGTTTGTTCTCAGATTGTTTTGAAGGTTTGTTGAGTCAAAGCAAATCAAAGCAGCCAATCAGAAGAGCCCAATGGATATAACGTGTACGAAAAAAAATTCGCTCCCTGGCTGGGGCAGCATTGATCGATGTACTGTATTTACTCGTGTATAACTTTTAAGTATTATTCATGTGTAAGTCACACCCCAAATTGTGCCTTGAAAACTTGGTACAAACATTGGTACAGCCAGGGCCAAGTGGCTTTCCCCTCTCACCAAGCTCTCCCCTCCTCCTTCTCCACCAGCCTTCTCCCCCTCCTCCTTCTCCACCAGTCTTTCTCCCCCTCCTTCTCCACCCGCTTCCCCCCTCCTCTTTCCCTCCACCAGCTTCTCCCGCTCGCTTGCAGTCTACAGCTACTCCCCCTCCTTCTCTACCAGCTTCTCCCTTCTTCCCTCTCCTCCTCACCAGCTTCTCCTTCTCCCCCTCCTCCTTCTCTACCAGCTTCTCCCTTCTCCCCCTCTCCTCCCTCCACCAGCTTTCCTTCTCCCCGCAACACAAAATGCAAAATTCCCCTGCCCGCGCCGCCTCTACTGTTGTTACCAACGGCACTTGGACAGACGTCAGTAAAAACTGAAATAAATATGAACACACATTCACTACATAGGCATACTATCCGTACCCTCGGCTTACAATTCCACATGCTTGCGACACTGCTATATCAACTTTCCTTCATAAAAACTATGTAAAAACTAACGCCGATCGAACGCTTCCCTCACTCCGCGGCGAGTGTTGCTGTGACGCTATGATAAATAATATAATTAGAGCTCATATCATATATTATCAGGAGCGTATAATTGACAGAATTATAATTTGTCATTAATACAATCGAACATTCATAATGTATAGTATACTATTTGCATTATGCGCTCCTGATATCTATTATATAGGTCACACGCACACTCGCCGCGTTGCCGACGTGTAGCGAGCGTTCGGCGTTACTGAGTATTCCTACATAGGGTCG
>NW_014577367.1:83855-93515 GCF_000485595.1 Priapulus caudatus
TGTTTATATCATAGGCTGGGCCATCTTATGGTAAGAAGATGATGACAGGACACCTTGCATCCCAGGGGATACATGCAGCAGAGTCTCAAGGGTTGGTGGCCCATATCACCATGCCCGTCAGAAGGTTAGTGATCTTTCCATTTTGAAGTTGTCATATTCTACCTTCTGTTTCATTCTACTCATAGTAAGGACTATTATTTGAATGCAGTATAGCTGATATATTTTTGTTATTTGACATAATAGTGTACATTAAAATTTACACAACAATTAATGTTGAACGTGAGAATTACTTTTCTGTTAAAGTACTGCCTGTTCTGCAGTTTTTGGGGCCAAAGTTCAGAGGCAAAGAAAAACTGAATGTTCATTTCCTGTTATGCAATTTTTTTTAAAGTTCATTCTGTTTGTTAACATCCAGCTCATCAGTACTGGAGTATGGCATGTGGGAGCAGGTGCGTGTTGACCATGGGACTGAATTCTACTCGTCCTTGTATGTACAAGAGAAGAATGCAGACTTGCGCTGTAACCAACACCGACAACCATATATTCAAACCCAGTCAAAAAGGGTATAAAACCTCATGCATTTTGTTTGATGCTTTCTGCTTGAAGGGTAACGTTTTTCTAAGAGCAGTGTTTACCATCCTGTCAAAAAGTTTACGGTTTACTTTGTTTGCTCTTATAACATGTATGTAGCCACAGAATGGTATCTCATATTATGTCACTTTGCAATGATTTTGTTGGTGAATTATCTATGATTTAACACATGACAGCCATGTTAATGAACAATTATTGTTACTGATCTGTTTTAGAATCACAAGTTTGAGAGGATGGGGCCGGAGGATGTTTGAGATTGGAAAAAATATTTTGTTTGTTCTAATGTTATATATCTCTTCGTGTATTTAAGGAGAAGTATTTAGGGGACCTTTTAACGGTGTAAATAATGGTAAATTGCGACTTCGTCTACTGTTTACCTGGTCTAATTGGCAGTAGATCAAAAGAGTATATGCCCCCTGTCATCTGTCAGACGATGTGACAACGGATATTTGCTTATTTCAGTGTATAAATTTATAATGCACGTTTTTTTATTTCTAGTTTATAGAAAATTGAAATTTTGTTATAATAGAGCGAGCACTTGTAACAGGTGACTGTTGTATATGAAATAAACAATGCATTGTGGATGAAAGACGAATAGAAGTCTTGCTTAACTTTATATAAGTGAATTTTAATGCAAAATATAAAATATACTATCATTTTTTAACAAAGATATTTTCAATATAAATTATCACGGACGATACTATCCCGCATAGATATCTGTGCCAGCAGGCACGTTATCGTCTTGTTTGTGTGTGTGTGTGTGTGTGTGTGTGTGTGTGTGTGTGTGTGTGTGTGTGTCGATGATGTGTAGTGTAAGTGGTGTGTAGTTGTAGTTGTTCTGTGGTGTGTCGTCGTGCGTGCGTGGTGGCGTTGCGTGCGTTCCTTCGATTCGTGTGTGGTTCGGGGTGTGTTCATTACACGTTTAACAATACAAACATTCGTCGCTAGGTGTCACCACAGCGTTCCATTAATAACCCATACGCACGCACGGCACGCACGCATGCATGCACCCCGCAAACACACACACATACACACACAGTTACGCGTCGAGCGCACTCCCGTGTTATAGTTCATGCCCTATTCACGCCAACTCTCTCGCATCAGAAGAACACACGGGCATGCACGTGCAACACACGGCAGCTAATGATGTTGCGATTTAGCCAATCCTCATGGCGATGTCACCCGCACGCACGACATGCCCGTGGGAGAGGAGAGGTCCGATATATACGCAAACAACTTGCACACATGGTTATCTAGATGAAAAACCGCACTATAAACACAACGCCACACCACACAAACACACACAGCACACGAGGTACACCTCACAGGAGATCGCCCTATGCTCTCTGCCTAGTTCTTCATGTCAGATGTTGTTGTCCCAGAGTCTATGTCGGAGCGCGGCGCGCGCGGCGCGTGCGAGCGCACAACAACACACGACTACAGTTTAACCGCGCGCACAGTGCTTCCTGTAGGATTGCATTTAACGTGCTGCATGCACGCAGGCACACACTAACACAACAGACACAGTTACGAGCTGCATCTTATAACGACGCATAGAGTATGCTTACTGTACGAACGACGCTACAAACAACGCACTGCTCGTCGAATAGTGTCCCACAGCACGCACAGCACAACAACCGCTCGCCAAGGCGCACGGCATAGCACGAACGCTGGATGCGAGATGTCTTTCGCAACGTTTCATGTTAGGGCGTGGGCGTAGAAGTGCAGCACGCGCACGCGAGCACACACACACACACACACACACAACAACACACACGACAACACAGCGGTGGCCCATCCAAAGCGTGCCAGGAGATACATTTGTCTCTTTAACACACACACATCAACAGTCACACGCGTTACTTCCTTCTCTGACTCCGGATAAGTGAAACAACACTGCGGGGATTTCGTACTGGTCTGCTAGACGCCGGGTGCTGCGCCTCCTCGCGTCTGCCCCGCGCTACCTCGTCACACGTATACGTAACCGCATGCACGTACGCACGCACGTACGCACACATGCACGTGCAAACACACACGCACGCACACACACACGCGCGCGCACGCACGCATGCACGTATGAATGCACGCACGCACGCACACACACTCAGTTACGCACGCACACACGCATTTACGTGTGCATGCACGCACGCACGCATGCCCGTACGCACGCATGCAAGTNGACCTGACGAGATCAGCTGGTGCCAGTCTAACGAATAAGACAGAGAAGCATGTACTGGCAGCAATGAAAAAACTTGCAGTGCGAGAGGAGAACACGATGGTTGCTCGTTTCACACTGCACAACATGACTCAAGATCATGACGAGCCAGTATGCGCATTCGGCGCTCGTATCACTGGACAAGCGAGTGTCTGCAAATTTGCACTGACTTGCCAGAACTGCCAGAAGGAAGTGAGTTACACCAATGAGGTTCTCCAGGATGTGTTAGCTAGGGGTCTGGCTGACAGTGAGATTCAACTCGATCTGCTCGGAGATCCGAACCAGGACATGACTCTCGAGGAGGTGTTCAAGGTCGTGGAGGCCAAAGAGGCAGGCAAGCGATCGGCCAACAGACTTTTGCAGTCACAGGGTGCAGCTGCTGCACGCAGCCTGTATCAGAAAGGCAAAAGATCATCAACCATGGTTAGAGAAGGGACCAAGCAACATGACACTGATACAGACAGTCAGGAAGTGTGCTCGTACTGTGGTAGGAGAGGTCACGGTAGGAGAGACCCACCTCATGTGAGAAAAAATACCTGTCCTGCTTACGGTAAGACTTGCAGGAAGTGCAACAGGCTGCATCACTTGGAGGAGATGTGCCGCAGCACGACCAACGGTGGGCCTGAGGTGTCAATGGCAGATGAGCAGGGTGCAGTTTTCAGCTCGCTCTGCACCATCTCTGATGCCACGTCACCCAGTGCTGTGCAGACGCCAAACAACGATCCGCTCTGTAGCTTCACCACCTTTGATGAGCATGCTGGTATACGTACCCTGATGCTAGATCACCATCTGTATGACCAGCTATCGGACTGCTGGAGACAATGAGCGTCAAGACCTCAACCGTTCATACAGCTGTCAGTATCTTGTAAACAGGCAGACTATGACGCTTTCGGACTTCCTATTCGGATTCGCTTTCAGCATGACGGACAAAATGCAACCATTCCGTGAACTCCTCAAGCCCTCCACGCCCTTTCACTGGGACAAAGAACTGAATGATTTGTTCGAGGAGTCTAAAGCTGTCATTGTAAGCGAGATTCACGAGGGTGTGAGGATCTTTGACAAGGAGAAGCCCACCTGCTTGGCAACAGACTGGTCGAAGGCAGGCATAGGATTCTGGCTATTTCAAAAGCACTGTGATTGTACAGGAGACGAGCCTTTTCTGCTGCAGGGACGGCTGGAAAACGACCCTCATCGGCAGCCGGTTCACACATCCTGCCGAGTCTAGGTACGCGCCAGTCGAGGGCGAAGCTCTGGCAGTGGCTGATGCACTGGACAAGGCACGCTTTTTTGTGCTAGGCTGCAGCAAGCTGATAATTGCAGTTGACCATAAGCCACTCCTCAAGATCTTTGGTGATCGCTCACTTGAGGACATCCCCAATGCAAGGCTTAGGAACCTGAACAAGACATTGAGATACAAGTTCCACATACCCAGTGTAAAAAACAGAGCGGCGGACTCGGTGTCAAGGTACCCCAGTGGCCCTCAGATGACTAATAAGTTGCAACTGAGCGATGACATTGCAGCTGTCGACATGGCCGCACTGTCTGCGCCACCCCTACTCCAGCCCCTATTCTTGGCTAACATCCGTGTGCTAGAAGCCGACAACCCGGATGACCTTGATGACAGTCTACGAGTCAGCTGTGGCGGCACTGCACTGCATAGCTGTGACATGGGGGAAGGTGCAAGAGACGACAGCGAGTGATGTAGCCATGAATGAGCTTGTGGGGTTGGTTGAGCGGGGCCTGCCTGAGTTCCGCCATGACTGCCGAAAAAGCCGCAGGAGTTTCATCAGTTTCGGGATGACCTCTATACAATAGACGGTGTAGTTCTTTCTCTAAAAGGAGAGGGTCGTCATTTCCCCAAGCTTACGCCATGATGTCCTCCAAGCACTGCACACTCCTCATCAAGGTGTGACGTCGATGTTGGCCCGAGGAGTCTTCGCTCTTCTGGCCCGGCATCACCCCTGCAATCAAGGATATTAGGGCTAGGTGCAGTGACTGCAACAGGATTGCACCATCACAGCCCAGCGCACCACCGACACCAACGACACCACCAGCTTACCCCTTCCAGTGTGTCTGCGCTGACTATTTCCATTACAAGGGTTTAAACTACCTGGTTGTGGTCGATCGTTATTCCAATTGGCCAGTAGTGGAACAGGCATCGGATGGGTGCCAAGGCCTGATAACTTGCCTCCGGCGTATCTTTGTGACATTCGGTATCCCAGATGAGCTAGCGAGTGACGGTGGACCGGAGTTACTGCAGCCGCCACCAAGACATTCCTGCAGAATTGGGGATGGATAGCGTATGATCACTAGCAACACCGGTCCACGTGGTGAGCTGGACACCGACGCGCTGCAGCGCGCAGTGTTGCAATACAGAAATACGCCTGACCCAGAGGCTAAGATCTCGCCCGCCATGTGTATCTTTGGTCGACCTATAAAAGACTTCATCCCTATACTGCCAGGTCGATACAGGCCTCATCCCACATGGCGTGAAACCATGACGGCGAGGGAGGAAGCACTCAGGAACAGGCACATGAAGGCTGCTGAAAGGTGGACAGAGCACACCAAGCGACTGCCACCGCTGGCAGTTGGCAACCACATACGCCTCCAGAACCAAACTGGCCCCCACCCCACACGATGGGACAAAACTGGGGTCATCATTGAGGTTAGACAATTTGACCAGTATGTTGTACGCATTGATGGTTCGGGTCGAGTTACATTGCGGAACAGAAAATTTCTGCGGCGTTACGAACCTGTGGTGCCACAGAGACCCAAGCCTCGGACACTGGAGGAGGACCTTCGCTACTCACCCACCGTCACGCCAATCGGGGCACATGAACACATGCCCCAAACATTACGGTCTTCAATGCCCAGGACAGCGGAGCCAGCTGCCACGCTGCCGCCATTGGCTATCACCGCCCCACCGGCGGTTACCCCAGCACCACTCCCATCTGCTGAACCACCGTCAGTGCCATCGCCTGCACCCAGTACCAGCGGGATGCCCCGTGTCACAACTGCTGCCCAACCTACTACTCCTGCTGCACCCCCTAGCAGGCCGAATGTGGCCAGAGTCGCGACCCTGTGCAGGGGAGTGGGTGCCCCCGGAACTCCGCCTCCCGACAGAACACGTAGAGCTCGACAACCTCCTGCGTGGCAGAAGGACTATGTTATGTGCTGACTCTTATAACGTGAAATCAGGAACTGATTCAGAAAGATTTTATTTTTTTTCAGTCTTTGTTAGTAACCCAAAGACTTGGGGGAGATAGAGCAGGCTTATTTAATTGCTCGTTAGATGGCACGCAGGTCAATACAAGTGGCCTCACTCTCTTTGTGAACTTGTCAGCATTGTCCCGCGTCCAATGCGTCAGAGACAAATGGTTATTCCTATCTAGAGACAGCACGAAGACTTGCTCCGTATTTTATTTGCCATGCGGGCCCGATATAGGCTGAATTTTCATTGGCTAAAACTTGGTGCGTGCACCAGGCCCCGATCATGTGGGCCTGTAAAATCCCTTACCTACAGGCCCGACTGGCCTGTAAATTATTCTGGCTCGTAAGATTATTTGCAATAAGGCTCCAGTCCCTTGGTTGTCATCTTGGTAGGATATACATTCCTGCAGAATCGGCACGAACCGCGAAACTTCTGAGTTTGAAGTCACATTACAAAGAAAGGTTGCACTTCTCGGCCACAGTAGTTACATAGTTGTGTTCAGTGGACTATAGAGGGCAGAACGAGCCAAAAATGGAGGTCGTAGAGGCGTGAAAAGTTTGAGAAATCTGAAAGAAGTGAGGAGCGATCGGCAAAAATCGTGCGGCGGAGTTTCCTACCTTCTTATATATATATAATTATAATGGCGACACAGCACACTCCCAGCGGCGAGTGCGGGAGCGGCTAGTTCAGCATGTTTTTGTGAAAGCAAGTTGATAATGCTGATAGGGTCTATATGTACCCCAGGGTACTATCGGAGGGTAACCTGGGTACGGTTTGATATATCGGAAAGTACCTCAAGGTACTATACGATATGTCGCTGCGTAGGGGAGACCGAGGCTAGTTGGGACACATGGTCTAGTTCTCGGAAGCGTTGACAGGTGGTGCTGATATTTGGTTCAGAGAAAGCACGTGACCGCGCCCATTTGCTGATGTAATCTCAAGGAGATCGGAGCAAAGTTGAAAGAGCTGAGTGAGTAATTACTATTTTGTGTTGATTTTTTCGACTTTTTCACAAAAAAATATTTATTGACTGTACAGTTCATTATCGGTAATTGGATTGTGACGTATACAGGGTAAAACTAACCCATAGTCGTCTATATTTTGCCGTATTTTGATTGAAGATTGATTGCAAGTTCGCCGTGAGGCTGTGCTTTTAAAATGGCGGCACGTTGTGGGGCAAGTTGGGACTTGAACTAGCTCTAGTACTATTGTAACGACCAAAAATCAGTAAATGTCTAAATCTGTAACCATGGCGCATATCTGTATCTATGACGAGTGGCGATGCCACGACAGTAATTAAATGACAGTAATTAAATTNGCCGGCCGGCCCCGAAAAAAGGTTTTTCCGGGGTATTTTTGGGACCAATTTATGTTTGGGGCACGTTTAACAGGACCGGGGCTAATCAAGGAAAGTCAATTATATTTATACCTAATGCTATTTTACGCGAAAGATATTCATTTTAGGGCAAATTTCTCCATATTAAAAGTGAAACTAATATGCGTTTATAAGATATTCCGAAGTCTTTTGCTTTAAATTAATCAATAAGAAACACCCTCGTCTGTAAGCCCTTGGCTGGGAAAGTGGTTTTGCGCAAACGTTATCAGATCTGCCGGCTTTGATGGCGCCAACCTGTCGTTGTAATCAAACTGTAGTCCTGTTTAGTTTTAACATTTTTTTTAAATATTTCCTAATGGTTGGTGATTAAACCATGAAACTTTTTATGTAGCGTAATTGTAACCTAAGTTAGCTGAAAATAACCCTAGAACCTAGAGTAAACTCTCCCTTTAACAAAAAGCATTTCACACTATTTGAAACGGTGGTGTTGAAGTATAGGACGATTGTTGTTGAAAGAAATTTCAATGATTGTTTACTTACTGACGAACTATAAATGTGTATCTTTCCTTAATTTATTTAGGGACGAAGTTGTGGATTTGCTGCCGGAGTCTTCAACATGTTCTAGCACGCTGTACCTGCCCAAGTACTCTAGGTACTTTCATGACATGTAGTAAAATACAATAATACAGTATGAACTATACCTCATACTAATTCATTTCTTACACTGTTTGTATTGGAGATAAAACTGGAAGGTTGGAAGGGGGTGAATGACATAGTATAGCCAGGACTGACATTTCCATAAACATCTATGTTATCAGGAGTGAATAATAATAGTATAATATAATAATCTATCTAGAATAATAATCTATTATTATTCACTCCTGATGTTATGTCACTTCTACTGTAACCCTGCCCACATTAAGTAAAAGTTCGACACAATAGTTTAGCAGTTTAATTCAGTAAAAGATTTTCGTTAAGTGGACATGATCAACGCGTTTAACTGCGTGGCTATAGCAGGCTACAGCTTTTACCTGGCTTTGGTCGTACGTGTAATGTCACTATAGCATGTTATTTACTTGGCAGTGCGAAGGTTGCTGAAGAGAAACTCCGGTATGCTGCTTACAACTGCATCGCAATTGACACAGACATGAGCACCTGGGATGACTAGACGCCTCGCCTCGCCGTGTCTTATCGCGTCTTGTCTTACATCTCGCCTACATCGTCGTGCATTATAAACTGTTTTATATCTGGCTCAGTGTAGTTACACATGTAACAGGTTGATCGCTTTTTAAGTACCTTGTTGTCTTAACTGTCTGTCAGAAGCTTTGTTGCAATATGTTTACAATTTTTAATATCGGTTTGCCATGTATATCACAGTTTTTTTCCGCGATTTCAATTGAAAACATTCATTCATGTAAATTGAGTGTAATGATTAATTAGATTGGTTCACAAAAAAAGGTGAGAGCAATATTCAAGCAAAGGGGACCCCAACAATTAATGAACATGTTCACTTAGATACAATAATGTAACCCAACAAGAGTAGGGGTTACAGGGTTCTCCCTACGTTGCGCAAACGGGGCGCGCGAAAACTCCCCCGTTTGAATCGTTGCGCCCCCTTTGGGAAAACTCCCCCCTGTTTGAATCGTTGCGCCCCGTTTGGGAAAACTCCCCCCTGTTTGAATCGTTGCGCCCCGTTTAAATTCCACCACAATAAAAGTTTGCCAGCGCGGGAATCGATCGGCAAGAATTGCCGTTCGACCAGGACATCCGACGCGTGTATTTTTACCGTACCACGCATGCACTGAAGACAGTACACAAGTTAACCTGACACTAACTGTACACCGACTCGGCTATCTTATATATACAAGAACCCCAAATACCGTCTATGGTGTGGTAGCGATTTTACGCATTAATTAGTCGTACGGTAAAAATACACGCCCCCCGGACCCCCCTCCCCCTAGTTTTCCCTCTCCCCCTCCCCCCTACCCCTCCCGTCCCCCCTGTTTGAATTTCATCCTGGGGAGAACCCTGGGTTATGTATACAGTAATGTAACACCCCCCCCCCACTCTTGTTGGGTTACATTATTGAATCTAATGTTCACTGTGACAATATATGAAATCAATGTCAGCGTGCTTTTAATTAATATTTTGTGTTGTGTATGATATAAGGATATATGCATTGTTATGTCAGCTATAGAAGTAAAGCTCAAGCTTTCTAAACTACAGTTTATCACAATCCTTTTAGTGAAATTATGCAGTTGTTTTCTCGATATAATCATTATACATAGATTTGACAAGTATAATCTG